>NW_018745366.1:0-19924 GCF_001683475.1 Chenopodium quinoa
AAAAGCTAATTAGATCGAATGAAAATCAAACACATTCAAACAAAGCTTTTTGAGTCAAATGAAAGTAAAATGCATTCTTCGAAATTTAATCAAATGAAAGTCAATCACATTCAAACAAAACTTTTCTAATCAAATGAAAGTCAAATGCATTCTTCAAAGCTAATTGAAACAAATGAAAGTCAAACACATTCAAACAAAGCTTTTTGAATCAAATGAAAGTCAAATGCATTCTTAAAAGGTAATTGATCCAAATGAAAGTCAAACACATTCAAACAAACCTTTTTGAAATAAATGAAAGTCAAATGCATTCTTAAAAGCTAATTAGATCGAATGAAAATCAAACACATTCAAACAAAGCTTTTTGAGTCAAATGAAAGTAAAATGCATTCTTCAAACCTAATTTAATCAAATGAGAGTCAATCACATTCAAACAAAACTTTTCTAATCAAATGAAAGTCAAATGCATTCTTCAAAGCTAATTAAAACAAATGAAAGTCAAACACATTCAAACAAAGCTTTTTTCAAATGAAAGTCAAATGCATACTTCAAAGGTAATTGATCCAAATGAAAGTCAAATACATTCAAACAATGCTTTTTAAATCAAATGAAAGTCAAATGCATTATTCAAAGCTAATTGAATATAATGAAAGTCAAACACATTCAAACAAAGCTTTTTGAATCAAATGAAATTAAAATGCATTCTTTGTAGCTAATTGAATAAAATGAAAGTCATACAAATTCAAACAAAGTTTTTTGAACCAAATGAAAGTCAAATGCATTCTTCAAAGCTAATTGAAAATAATGAAAGTCAAAAACATTCAAACAAACCTTCTTGAATCAAATGAAAGTCAAATGCATTCTTAAAAGCTAATTAAATCGAATGAAAGTCAAACACATTCACACAAAGCTTAATGAATCAAATAAAAGTCAAATGCATTCTTCAAAGCTAATTGATCCAAATGAAAGTCAAACACATTCAAACAAAGCTTTTTGAATCAAATGAAAGTCAAATGCATTCTTCAAAGCTAATTGAAAATGAAAGTCAAATTCAAACAAACTTCAAATGAAAGTCAAATGCATTCAATTGCATTCTTCAAAGCTAATTGAAACTAATGAAAGTCAAACGCATTCATACAAAGCTTTTTGAATAAAATGAAATTCAAATGCATTCTTCAAAGCTAATTGAATCAAATGAAAGTCAAACACATTCAAACAAACCTTTTTGAATCAAATGAAAGTCAAATGCATTCTTAAAAGCTAATTGAATCGAATGAAAGTCAAACACATTCAAAACAAAGCTTAATGAATCAAATGAAAGTCAAAATCATTCTTCAAAGCTATATGAAATAGAATTAAAGTCAAACACATTCAAACAAAGCTTTTTGAATCAAATGAAAGTCAATGCATTCTTCAAAGCGTAATTGATCCAAAATGAAAGTCAAACACATTCAAACAAAGCTTTTTAAATCAAATGAAAGTCTAATGCATTCTTCAAAGCTAATTGAATATAATGAAAGTCAAACACATTCAAACAAAGCTTTTTGAATCAAATGAAATTAAAATGCATTCTTTAAAGCTAATTGAATAAAATGAAAGTCAAACACATTCAAACAAAGTTTTTTGAACCAAATGAAAGTCAAATGCATTCTTCAAAGCTAATTGAAACTAATGAAAGTCAAACACATTCAAACAAACCTTTTGAAATAAATGAAAGTCAAATGCATTCTTAAAAGCTAATTAGATCGAATGAAAATCAAACACATTCAAACAAAGCTTTTTGAGTCAAATGAAAGTAAAATGCATTCTTCGAAGCTAATTTAATCAAATGAAAGTCAATCACATTCAAACAAAACTTTTCTAATCAAATGAAAGTCAAATGCATTCTTCAAAGCTAATTGAAACAAATGAAAGTCAAACACATTCAAACAAAGCTTTTTGAATCAAATGAAAGTCAAATGCATTCTTAAAAGGTAATTGATCCAAATGAAAGTCAAACACATTCAAACAAACCTTTTGAAATAAATGAAAGTCAAATGCATTCTTAAAAGCTAATTAGAATCGAATGAAAATCAAACACATTCAAACAAAGCTTTTTGAGTCAAATGAAAGTAAAATGCATTCTTCAAACCTAATTTAATCAAATGAGAGTCAATCACATTCAAACAAAACTTTTCTAATCAAATGAAAGTCAAATGCATTCTTCAAAGCTAATTAAAACAAATGAAAGTCAAACACATTCAAACAAAGCTTTTTGAAATCAAATGAAAGTCAAATGCATACTTCAAAGGTAATTGATCCAAATGAAAGTCAAATACATTCAAACAATGCTTTTTAAAATCAAATGAAAGTCAAATGCATTATTCAAAGCTAATTGAATATAATGAAAGTCAAACACATTCAAACAAAGCTTTTTGAATCAAATGAAATTAAAATGCATTCTTTGTAGCTAATTGAATAAAATGAAAGTCATACAAATTCAAACAAAGTTTTTTGAACCAAATGAAAGTCAAATGCATTCTTCAAAGCTAATTGAAAATAATGAAAGTCAAAAACATTCAAACAAACCTTCTTGAATCAAATGAAAGTCAAATGCATTCTTAAAAGCTAATTAAATCAAATGAAAGTCAAACACATTCACACAAAGCTTAATGAATCAAATAAAAGTCAAATGCATTCTTCAAAGCTAATTGATCCAAATGAAAGTCAAACACATTCAAACAAAGCTTTTTGAATCAAATGAAAGTCAAATGCATTCTTCAAAGCTAATTGATCCAAATGAAAGTCAAACACATTCAAACAAAACTTTTTGAATCAAATGAAAGTCAAATGCATTCTTCAAAGGTAATTGAATCAAATGAAAGTCAATTGCATTCTTCAAAGCTAATTGAAACTAATGAAAGTCAAACGCATTCATACAAAGCTTTTTGAATAAAATGAAATTCAAATGCATTCTTCAAAGCTAATTGAATCAAATGAAAGTCAAACACATTCAAACAAACCTTTTTGAATCAAATGAAAGTCAAATGCATTCTTAAAAGCTAATTGAATCGAATGAAAGTCAAACACATTCAAAACAAAGCTTAATGAATCAAATGAAAGTCAAAAATCATTCTTCAAAGCTATATGAATAGAATTAAAGTCAAACACATTCAAACAAAGCTTTTTGAATCAAATGAAAGTCAATGCATTCTTCAAAGCTAATTGATCCAAATGAAAGTCAAACACATTCAAACAAAGCTTTTTAAATCAAATGAAAGTCTAATGCATTCTTCAAAGCTAATTGAATATAATGAAAGTCAAACACATTCAAACAAAGCTTTTTGAATCAAATGAAATTAAAATGCATTCTTTAAAGCTAATTGAATAAAATGAAAGTCAAACACATTCAAACAAAGTTTTTTGAACCAAATGAAAGTCAAATGCATTCTTCAAAGCTAATTGAAACTAATGAAAGTCAAACACATTCAAACAAACCTTTTTGAAATAAATGAAAGTCAAATGCATTCTTAAAAGCTAATTAGATCGAATGAAAATCAAACACATTCAAACAAAGCTTTTTGAGTCAAATGAAAGTAAAATGCATTCTTCGAAGCTAATTTAATCAAATGAAAGTCAATCACATTCAAACAAAACTTTTCTAATCAAATGAAAGTCAAATGCATTCTTCAAAGCTAATTGAAACAAATGAAAGTCAAACACATTCAAACAAAGCTTTTTGAATCAAATGAAAGTCAAATGCATTCTTAAAAGGTAATTGATCCAAATGAAAGTCAAACACATTCAAACAAACCTTTTTGAAATAAATGAAAGTCAAATGCATTCTTAAAAGCTAATTAGATCGAATGAAAATCAAAACACATTCAAACAAAGCTTTTTGAGTCAAATGAAAGTAAAATGCATTCTTCAAACCTAATTTAATCAAATGAGAGTCAATCACATTCAAACAAAACTTTTCTAATCAAATGAAAGTCAAATGCATTCTTCAAAGCTAATTAAAACAAATGAAAGTCAAACACATTCAAACAAAGCTTTTTGAATCAAATGAAAGTCAAATGCATACTTCAAAGGTAATTGATCCAAATGAAAGTCAAATACATTCAAACAATGCTTTTTAAATCAAATGAAAGTCAAATGCATTATTCAAAGCTAATTGAATATAATGAAAGTCAAACACATTCAAACAAAGCTTTTTGAATCAAATGAAATTAAAATGCATTCTTTGTAGCTAATTGAATAAAATGAAAGTCATACAAATTCAAACAAAGTTTTTTGAACCAAATGAAAGTCAAATGCATTCTTCAAAGCTAATTGAAAATAATGAAAGTCAAAAACATTCAAACAAACCTTCTTGAATCAAATGAAAGTCAAATGCATTCTTAAAAGCTAATTAAATCGAATGAAAGTCAAACACATTCACACAAAGCTTAATGAATCAAATAAAAGTCAAATGCATTCTTCAAAGCTAATTGATCCAAATGAAAGTCAAACACATTCAAACAAAGCTTTTTGAATCAAATGAAAGTCAAATGCATTCTTCAAAGCTAATTGATCCAAATGAAAGTCAAACACATTCAAACAAAACTTTTTGAATCAAATGAAAGTCAAATGCATTCTTCAAAGGTAATTGAATCAAATGAAAGTCAATTGCATTCTTCAAAGCTAATTGAAACTAATGAAAGTCAAACGCATTCATACAAAGCTTTTTGAATAAAATGAAATTCAAATGCATTCTTCAAAGCTAATTGAATCAAATGAAAGTCAAACACATTCAAACAAACCTTTTTGAATCAAATGAAAGTCAAATGCATTCTTAAAAGCTAATTGAATCGAATGAAAGTCAAACACATTCAAAACAAAGCTTAATGAATCAAATGAAAGTCAAAATCATTCTTCAAAGCTATATGAATAGAATTAAAGTCAAACACATTCAAACAAAGCTTTTTGAATCAAATGAAAGTCAATGCATTCTTCAAAGCTAATTGATCCAAATGAAAGTCAAACACATTCAAACAAAGCTTTTTAAATCAAATGAAAGTCTAATGCATTCTTCAAAGCTAATTGAATATAATGAAAGTCAAACACATTCAAACAAAGCTTTTTGAATCAAATGAAATTAAAATGCATTCTTTAAAGCTAATTGAATAAAATGAAAGTCAAACACATTCAAACAAAGTTTTTTGAACCAAATGAAAGTCAAATGCATTCTTCAAAGCTAATTGAAACTAATGAAAGTCAAACACATTCAAACAAACCTTTTTGAAATAAATGAAAGTCAAATGCATTCTTAAAAGCTAATTAGATCGAATGAAAATCAAACACATTCAAACAAAGCTTTTTGAGTCAAATGAAAGTAAAATGCATTCTTCGAAGCTAATTTAATCAAATGAAAGTCAATCACATTCAAACAAAACTTTTCTAATCAAATGAAAGTCAAATGCATTCTTCAAAGCTAATTGAAACAAATGAAAGTCAAACACATTCAAACAAAGCTTTTTGAATCAAATGAAAGTCAAATGCATTCTTAAAAGGTAATTGATCCAAATGAAAGTCAAACACATTCAAACAAACCTTTTTGAAATAAATGAAAGTCAAATGCATTCTTAAAAGCTAATTAGATCGAATGAAAATCAAACACATTCAAACAAAGCTTTTTGAGTCAAATGAAAGTAAAATGCATTCTTCAAACCTAATTTAATCAAATGAGAGTCAATCACATTCAAAACAAAACTTTTCTAATCAAATGAAAGTCAAATGCATTCTTCAAAGCTAATTAAAACAAATGAAAGTCAAACACATTCAAACAAAGCTTTTTGAATCAAATGAAAGTCAAATGCATACTTCAAAGGTAATTGATCCAAATGAAAGTCAAATACATTCAAACAATGCTTTTTAAATCAAATGAAAGTCAAATGCATTATTCAAAGCTAATTGAATATAATGAAAGTCAAACACATTCAAACAAAGCTTTTTGAATCAAATGAAATTAAAATGCATTCTTTGTAGCTAATTGAATAAAATGAAAGTCATACAAATTCAAACAAAGTTTTTTGAACCAAATGAAAGTCAAATGCATTCTTCAAAGCTAATTGAAAATAATGAAAGTCAAAAACATTCAAACAAACCTTCTTGAATCAAATGAAAGTCAAATGCATTCTTAAAAGCTAATTAAATCGAATGAAAGTCAAACACATTCACACAAAGCTTAATGAATCAAATAAAAGTCAAATGCATTCTTCAAAGCTAATTGATCCAAATGAAAGTCAAACACATTCAAACAAAGCTTTTTGAATCAAATGAAAGTCAAATGCATTCTTCAAAGCTAATTGATCCAAATGAAAGTCAAACACATTCAAACAAAACTTTTTGAATCAAATGAAAGTCAAATGCATTCTTCAAAGGTAATTGAATCAAATGAAAGTCAATTGCATTCTTCAAAGCTAATTGAAACTAATGAAAGTCAAACGCATTCATACAAAGCTTTTTGAATAAAATGAAATTCAAATGCATTCTTCAAAGCTAATTGAATCAAATGAAAGTCAAACACATTCAAACAAACCTTTTTGAATCAAATGAAAGTCAAATGCATTCTTAAAAGCTAATTGAATCGAATGAAAGTCAAACACATTCAAAACAAAGCTTAATGAATCAAATGAAAGTCAAAATCATTCTTCAAAGCTATATGAATAGAATTAAAGTCAAACACATTCAAACAAAGCTTTTTGAATCAAATGAAAGTCAATGCATTCTTCAAAGCTAATTGATCCAAATGAAAGTCAAACACATTCAAACAAAGCTTTTTAAATCAAATGAAAGTCTAATGCATTCTTCAAAGCTAATTGAATATAATGAAAGTCAAACACATTCAAACAAAGCTTTTTGAATCAAATGAAATTAAAATGCATTCTTTAAAGCTAATTGAATAAAATGAAAGTCAAACACATTCAAACAAAGTTTTTTGAACCAAATGAAAGTCAAATGCATTCTTCAAAGCTAATTGAAACTAATGAAAGTCAAACACATTCAAACAAACCTTTTTGAAATAAATGAAAGTCAAATGCATTCTTAAAAGCTAATTAGATCGAATGAAAATCAAACACATTCAAACAAAGCTTTTTGAGTCAAATGAAAGTAAAATGCATTCTTCGAAGCTAATTTAATCAAATGAAAGTCAATCACATTCAAACAAAACTTTTCTAATCAAATGAAAGTCAAATGCATTCTTCAAAGCTAATTGAAACAAATGAAAGTCAAACACATTCAAACAAAGCTTTTTGAATCAAATGAAAGTCAAATGCATTCTTAAAAGGTAATTGATCCAAATGAAAGTCAAACACATTCAAACAAACCTTTTTGAAATAAATGAAAGTCAAATGCATTCTTAAAAGCTAATTAGATCGAATGAAAATCAAACACATTCAAACAAAGCTTTTTGAGTCAAATGAAAGTAAAATGCATTCTTCAAACCTAATTTAATCAAATGAGAGTCAATCACATTCAAACAAAACTTTTCTAATCAAATGAAAGTCAAATGCATTCTTCAAAGCTAATTAAAACAAATGAAAGTCAAACACATTCAAACAAAGCTTTTTGAATCAAATGAAAGTCAAATGCATACTTCAAAGGTAATTGATCCAAATGAAAGTCAAATACATTCAAACAATGCTTTTTAAATCAAATGAAAGTCAAATGCATTATTCAAAGCTAATTGAATATAATGAAAGTCAAACACATTCAAACAAAGCTTTTTGAATCAAATGAAATTAAAATGCATTCTTTGTAGCTAATTGAATAAAATGAAAGTCATACAAATTCAAACAAAGTTTTTTGAACCAAATGAAAGTCAAATGCATTCTTCAAAGCTAATTGAAAATAATGAAAGTCAAAAACATTCAAACAAACCTTCTTGAATCAAATGAAAGTCAAATGCATTCTTAAAAGCTAATTAAATCGAATGAAAGTCAAACACATTCACACAAAGCTTAATGAATCAAATAAAAGTCAAATGCATTCTTCAAAGCTAATTGATCCAAATGAAAGTCAAACACATTCAAACAAAGCTTTTTGAATCAAATGAAAGTCAAATGCATTCTTCAAAGCTAATTGATCCAAATGAAAGTCAAACACATTCAAACAAAACTTTTTGAATCAAATGAAAGTCAAATGCATTCTTCAAAGGTAATTGAATCAAATGAAAGTCAATTGCATTCTTCAAAGCTAATTGAAACTAATGAAAGTCAAACGCATTCATACAAAGCTTTTTGAATAAAATGAAATTCAAATGCATTCTTCAAAGCTAATTGAATCAAATGAAAGTCAAACACATTCAAACAAACCTTTTTGAATCAAATGAAAGTCAAATGCATTCTTAAAAGCTAATTGAATCGAATGAAAGTCAAACACATTCAAAACAAAGCTTAATGAATCAAATGAAAGTCAAAATCATTCTTCAAAGCTATATGAATAGAATTAAAGTCAAACACATTCAAACAAAGCTTTTTGAATCAAATGAAAGTCAATGCATTCTTCAAAGCTAATTGATCCAAATGAAAGTCAAACACATTCAAACAAAGCTTTTTAAATCAAATGAAAGTCTAATGCATTCTTCAAAGCTAATTGAATATAATGAAAGTCAAACACATTCAAACAAAGCTTTTTGAATCAAATGAAATTAAAATGCATTCTTTAAAGCTAATTGAATAAAATGAAAGTCAAACACATTCAAACAAAGTTTTTTGAACCAAATGAAAGTCAAATGCATTCTTCAAAGCTAATTGAAACTAATGAAAGTCAAACACATTCAAACAAACCTTTTTGAAATAAATGAAAGTCAAATGCATTCTTAAAAGCTAATTAGATCGAATGAAAATCAAACACATTCAAACAAAGCTTTTTGAGTCAAATGAAAGTAAAATGCATTCTTCGAAGCTAATTTAATCAAATGAAAGTCAATCACATTCAAACAAAACTTTTCTAATCAAATGAAAGTCAAATGCATTCTTCAAAGCTAATTGAAACAAATGAAAGTCAAACACATTCAAACAAAGCTTTTTGAATCAAATGAAAGTCAAATGCATTCTTAAAAGGTAATTGATCCAAATGAAAGTCAAACACATTCAAACAAACCTTTTTGAAATAAATGAAAGTCAAATGCATTCTTAAAAGCTAATTAGATCGAATGAAAATCAAACACATTCAAACAAAGCTTTTTGAGTCAAATGAAAGTAAAATGCATTCTTCAAACCTAATTTAATCAAATGAGAGTCAATCACATTCAAACAAAACTTTTCTAATCAAATGAAAGTCAAATGCATTCTTCAAAGCTAATTAAAACAAATGAAAGTCAAACACATTCAAACAAAGCTTTTTGAATCAAATGAAAGTCAAATGCATACTTCAAAGGTAATTGATCCAAATGAAAGTCAAATACATTCAAACAATGCTTTTTAAATCAAATGAAAGTCAAATGCATTATTCAAAGCTAATTGAATATAATGAAAGTCAAACACATTCAAACAAAGCTTTTTGAATCAAATGAAATTAAAATGCATTCTTTGTAGCTAATTGAATAAAATGAAAGTCATACAAATTCAAACAAAGTTTTTTGAACCAAATGAAAGTCAAATGCATTCTTCAAAGCTAATTGAAAATAATGAAAGTCAAAAACATTCAAACAAACCTTCTTGAATCAAATGAAAGTCAAATGCATTCTTAAAAGCTAATTAAATCGAATGAAAGTCAAACACATTCACACAAAGCTTAATGAATCAAATAAAAGTCAAATGCATTCTTCAAAGCTAATTGATCCAAATGAAAGTCAAACACATTCAAACAAAGCTTTTTGAATCAAATGAAAGTCAAATGCATTCTTCAAAGCTAATTGATCCAAATGAAAGTCAAACACATTCAAACAAAACTTTTTGAATCAAATGAAAGTCAAATGCATTCTTCAAAGGTAATTGAATCAAATGAAAGTCAATTGCATTCTTCAAAGCTAATTGAAACTAATGAAAGTCAAACGCATTCATACAAAGCTTTTTGAATAAAATGAAATTCAAATGCATTCTTCAAAGCTAATTGAATCAAATGAAAGTCAAACACATTCAAACAAACCTTTTTGAATCAAATGAAAGTCAAATGCATTCTTAAAAGCTAATTGAATCGAATGAAAGTCAAACACATTCAAAACAAAGCTTAATGAATCAAATGAAAGTCAAAATCATTCTTCAAAGCTATATGAATAGAATTAAAGTCAAACACATTCAAACAAAGCTTTTTGAATCAAATGAAAGTCAATGCATTCTTCAAAGCTAATTGATCCAAATGAAAGTCAAACACATTCAAACAAAGCTTTTTAAATCAAATGAAAGTCTAATGCATTCTTCAAAGCTAATTGAATATAATGAAAGTCAAACACATTCAAACAAAGCTTTTTGAATCAAATGAAATTAAAATGCATTCTTTAAAGCTAATTGAATAAAATGAAAGTCAAACACATTCAAACAAAGTTTTTTGAACCAAATGAAAGTCAAATGCATTCTTCAAAGCTAATTGAAACTAATGAAAGTCAAACACATTCAAACAAACCTTTTTGAAATAAATGAAAGTCAAATGCATTCTTAAAAGCTAATTAGATCGAATGAAAATCAAACACATTCAAACAAAGCTTTTTGAGTCAAATGAAAGTAAAATGCATTCTTCGAAGCTAATTTAATCAAATGAAAGTCAATCACATTCAAACAAAACTTTTCTAATCAAATGAAAGTCAAATGCATTCTTCAAAGCTAATTGAAACAAATGAAAGTCAAACACATTCAAACAAAGCTTTTTGAATCAAATGAAAGTCAAATGCATTCTTAAAAGGTAATTGATCCAAATGAAAGTCAAACACATTCAAACAAACCTTTTTGAAATAAATGAAAGTCAAATGCATTCTTAAAAGCTAATTAGATCGAATGAAAATCAAACACATTCAAACAAAGCTTTTTGAGTCAAATGAAAGTAAAATGCATTCTTCAAACCTAATTTAATCAAATGAGAGTCAATCACATTCAAACAAAACTTTTCTAATCAAATGAAAGTCAAATGCATTCTTCAAAGCTAATTAAAACAAATGAAAGTCAAACACATTCAAACAAAGCTTTTTGAATCAAATGAAAGTCAAATGCATACTTCAAAGGTAATTGATCCAAATGAAAGTCAAATACATTCAAACAATGCTTTTTAAATCAAATGAAAGTCAAATGCATTATTCAAAGCTAATTGAATATAATGAAAGTCAAACACATTCAAACAAAGCTTTTTGAATCAAATGAAATTAAAATGCATTCTTTGTAGCTAATTGAATAAAATGAAAGTCATACAAATTCAAACAAAGTTTTTTGAACCAAATGAAAGTCAAATGCATTCTTCAAAGCTAATTGAAAATAATGAAAGTCAAAACATTCAAACAAACCTTCTTGAATCAAATGAAAGTCAAATGCATTCTTAAAAGCTAATTAAATCGAATGAAAGTCAAACACATTCACACAAAGCTTAATGAATCAAATAAAAGTCAAATGCATTCTTCAAAGCTAATTGATCCAAATGAAAGTCAAACACATTCAAACAAAGCTTTTTGAATCAAATGAAAGTCAAATGCATTCTTCAAAGCTAATTGATCCAAATGAAAGTCAAACACATTCAAACAAAACTTTTTGAATCAAATGAAAGTCAAATGCATTCTTCAAAGGTAATTGAATCAATGAAAGTCAATTGCATTCTTCAAAGCTAATTGAAACTAATGAAAGTCAAACGCATTCATACAAAGATTTTTGAATAAAATGAAATTCTAATGCATTCTTCAAAGCTAATTGAATCAAAAAAAAGTCAAACACATTCAAACAAACCTTTTTGAATCAAATGAAAGTCAAATGCATTCTTAAAAGCTAATTGAATCGAATGAAAGTCAAACACATTCAAAACAAAGCTTAATGAATCAAATGAAAGTCAAAATCATTCTTCAAAGCTATATGAATAGAATTAAAGTCAAACACATTCAAACAAAGCTTTTTGAATCAAATGAAAGTCAATGCATTCTTCAAAGCTAATTGATCCAAATGAAAGTCAAACACATTCAAACAAAGCTTTTTAAATCAAATGAAAGTCTAATGCATTCTTCAAAGCTAATTGAATATAATGAAAGTCAAACACATTCAAACAAAGCTTTTTGAATCAAATGAAATTAAAATGCATTCTTTAAAGCTAATTGAATAAAATGAAAGTCAAACACATTCAAACAAAGTTTTTTTGAACCAAATGAAAGTCAAATGCATTCTTCAAAGCTAATTGAAACTAATGAAAGTCAAACACATTCAAACAAACCTTTTTGAAATAAATGAAAGTCAAATGCATTCTTAAAAGCTAATTAGATCGAATGAAAATCAAACACATTCAAACAAAGCTTTTTGAGTCAAATGAAAGTAAAATGCATTCTTCGAAGCTAATTTAATCAAATGAAAGTCAATCACATTCAAACAAAAACTTTTCTAATCAAATGAAAGTCAAATGCATTCTTCAAAGCTAATTGAAACAATGAAAGTCAAACACATTCAAACAAAGCTTTTTGAATCAAATGAAAGTCAAAATGCATTCTTAAAAGGTAATTGATCCAAATGAAAGTCAAACACATTCAAACAAACCTTTTTGAAATAAATGAAAGTCAAATGCATTCTTAAAAGCTAATTAGATCGAATGAAAATCAAACACATTCAAACAAAGCTTTTTGAGTCAAATGAAAGTAAAATGCATTCTTCAAACCTAATTTAATCAAATGAGAGTCAATCACATTCAAACAAAACTTTTCTAATCAAATGAAAGTCAAATGCATTCTTCAAAGCTAATTAAAACAAATGAAAGTCAAACACATTCAAACAAAGCTTTTTGAATCAAATGAAAGTCAAATGCATACTTCAAAGGTAATTGATCCAAATGAAAGTCAAAATACATTCAAACAATGCTTTTTAAATCAAATGAAAGTCAAATGCATTATTCAAAGCTAATTGAATATAATGAAAGTCAAACACATTCAAACAAAAGCTTTTTGAATCAAATGAAATTAAAATGCATTCTTTGTAGCTAATTGAATAAAATGAAAGTCATACAAATTCAAACAAAGTTTTTTGAACCAAATGAAAGTCAAATGCATTCTTCAAAGCTAATTGAAAATAATGAAAGTCAAAAAACATTCAAACAAACCTTCTTGAATCAAATGAAAGTCAAATGCATTCTTAAAAGCTAATTAAATCGAATGAAAGTCAAACACATTCACACAAAGCTTAATGAATCAAATAAAAGTCAAATGCATTCTTCAAAGCTAATTGATCCAAATGAAAGTCAAACACATTCAAACAAAGCTTTTTGAATCAAATGAAAGTCAAATGCATTCTTCAAAGCTAATTGATCCAAATGAAAGTCAAACACATTCAAACAAAACTTTTTGAATCAAATGAAAGTCAAATGCATTCTTCAAAAGGTAATTGAATCAAATGAAAGTCAATTGCATTCTTCAAAGCTAATTGAAACTAATGAAAGTCAAACGCATTCATACAAAGCTTTTTGAATAAAATGAAATTCAAATGCATTCTTCAAAGCTAATTGAATCAAATGAAAGTCAAACACATTCAAACAAACCTTTTTGAATCAAATGAAAAGTCAAATGCATTCTTAAAAGCTAATTGAATCGAATGAAAGTCAAACACATTCAAAACAAAGCTTAATGAATCAAATGAAAGTCAAAATCATTCTTCAAAGCTATATGAATAGAATTAAAGTCAAACACATTCAAACAAAGCTTTTTGAATCAAATGAAAGTCAATGCATTCTTCAAAGCTAATTGATCAAATGAAAGTCAAACACATTCAAACAAAGCTTTTTAAATCAAATGAAAGTCTAATGCATTCTTCAAAGCTAATTGAATATAATGAAAGTCAAACACATTCAAACAAAGCTTTTTGAATCAAATGAAATAAAATGCATTCTTTAAAGCTAATTGAATAAAAATGAAAGTCAAACACATTCAAACAAAGTTTTTGAACCAAATGAAAGTCAAATGCATTCTTCAAAGCTAATTGAAACAATGAAAGTCAAACACATTCAAACAAACCTTTTTGAAATAAATGAAAGTCAAATGCATTCTTAAAAGCTAATTAGATCGAATGAAAATCAAACACATTCAAAACAAAAGCTTTTTGAGTCAAATGAAAGTAAAATGCATTCTTCGAAGCTAATTTAATCAAATGAAAGTCAATCACATTCAAACAAAACTTTTCTAATCAAATGAAAGTCAAATGCATTCTTCAAAGCTAATTGAAACAAATGAAAGTCAAACACATTCAAACAAAGCTTTTTGAATCAAATGAAAGTCAAATGCATTCTTAAAAGGTAATTGATCCAAATGAAAGTCAAACACATTCAAACAAACCTTTTTGAAATAAATGAAAGTCAAATGCATTCTTAAAAGCTAATTAGATCGAATGAAAATCAAACACATTCAAACAAAGCTTTTTGAGTCAAATGAAAGTAAAATGCATTCTTCAAACCTAATTTAATCAAATGAGAGTCAATCACATTCAAACAAAACTTTTCTAATCAAAATGAAAGTCAAATGCATTCTTCAAAGCTAATTAAAACAAAATGAAAGTCAAACACATTCAAAAAAGCTTTTTGAATCAAATGAAAGTCAAATGCATACTTCAAAGGTAATTGATCCAAATGAAAGTCAAATACATTCAAACAATGCTTTTTAAATCAAATGAAAGTCAAATGCATTATTCAAAGCTAATTGAATATAATGAAAGTCAAACACATTCAAACAAAGCTTTTTGAATCAAATGAAATTAAAATGCATTCTTTGTAGCTAATTGAATAAAATGAAAGTCATACAAATTCAAACAAAGTTTTTTGAACCAAATGAAAGTCAAATGCATTCTTCAAAGCTAATTGAAAATAATGAAAGTCAAAAACATTCAAACAAACCTTCTTGAATCAAATGAAAGTCAAATGCATTCTTAAAAGCTAATTAAATCGAATGAAAGTCAAACACATTCACACAAAGCTTAATGAATCAAATAAAAGTCAAATGCATTCTTCAAAGCTAATTGATCCAAATGAAAGTCAAACACATTCAAACAAAGCTTTTTGAATCAAATGAAAGTCAAATGCATTCTTCAAAGCTAATTGATCCAAATGAAAGTCAAACACATTCAAACAAAGCTTTTTAAATCAAATGAAAGAAAAATTGAATGAAAGTCAATGCATTCTTCAAAGCTAATTGAAACTAATGAAAGTCAAACAATTCATACAAAGCTTTTTGAATAAAATGAAATTCAAATGCATTCTTCAAAGCTAATTGAATCAAATGAAAGTCAAAACATTCAAACAAACCTTTTTGAATCAAATGAAAGTCAAATGCATTCTTAAAAGCTAATTGAATCGAATGAAAGTCAAACACATTCAAAACAAAGCTTAATGAATCAAATGAAAGTCAAATCATTCTTCAAAGCTATATGAATAGAATTAAAGTCAAACACATTCAAACAAAGCTTTTTGAATCAAATGAAAGTCAATGCATTCTTCAAAGCTAATTGATCCAAATGAAAGTCAAACACATTCAAACAAACTTTTTAAATCAAATGAAAGTCAAATGCATTCTTCAAAGCTAATTGAATATAATGAAAGTCAAACACATTCAAACAAAGCTTTTTGAATCAAATGAAATTAAAATGCATTCTTTAAAGCTAATTGAATAAAATGAAAGTCAAACAATTCAAACAAAGTTTTTTGAACCAAATGAAAGTCAAATGCATTCTTCAAAGCTAATTGAAACTAATGAAAGTCAAACACATTCAAACAAACCTTTTTGAAAGAAAGTCAAATGCATTCTTAAAAGCTAATTAGATCGAATGAAAATCAAACACATTCAAACAAAGCTTTTTGAGTCAAATGAAAGTAAAATGCATTCTTCAAAGCTAATTTAATCAAATGAAAGTCAATCACATTCAAACAAAACTTTTCTAATCAAATGAAAGTCAAATGCATTCTTCAAAGCTAATTGAAACAAATGAAAGTCAAACACATTCAAACAAAGCTTTTTGAATCAAATGAAAGTCAAATGCATTCTTAAAAAAACAAAGACAAAGAAAATGAAAGTCAAACACATTCAAACAAACTTTTTGAATCAAATGAAAGTCAAATGCATTCTTCAAAGGTAATTGAATCAAATGAAAGTCAATGCATTCTTCAAAGCTAATTGAAACTAATGAAAGTCAAACGCATTCATACAAAGTTTTTGAATAAAATGAAATTCAAATGCATTCTTCAAAGCTAATTGAATCAATGAAAGTCAAACACATTCAAACAAACCTTTTTGAATCAAATGAAAGTCAAATGCATTCTTAAAAGCTAATTGAATCGAATGAAAGTCAAACACATTCAAAACAAAGCTTAATGAATCAAATGAAAGTCAAAATTTCTTCAAAGCTATATGAATAGAATTAAAGTCAAACACATTCAAACAAAGCTTTTTGAATCAAATGAAAGTCAATGCATTCTTCAAAGCTAATTGATCCAAATGAAAGTCAAACACATTCAAACAAAGCTTTTTAATCAAATGAAAGTCAATGCATTCTTCAAAGCTAATTGAATATAATGAAAGTCAAACACATTCAAACAAAGCTTTTGAATAAAATGAAATTAAAATGCATTCTTTAAAGCTAATTGAATAAAATGAAAGTCAAACACATTCAAACAAAGTTTTTTGAACCAAATGAAAGTCAAATGCATTCTTCAAAGCTAATTGAAACTAATGAAAGTCAAACACATTCAAAAAACCTTTTTGAAATAAATGAAAGTCAAATGCATTCTTAAAAGCTAATTAGATCAAATGAAAATCAAACACATTCAAACAAAGCTTTTTGAGTCAAATGAAAGTAAAATGCATTCTTCAAACCTAATTTAATCAAATGAAAGTCAATCACATTCAAACAAAACTTTTCTAATCAAATGAAAGTCAAATGCATTCTTCAAAGCTAATTGAAACAAATGAAAGTCAAACACATTCAAACAAAGCTTTTTGAATCAAATGAAAGTCAAATGCATTCTTAAATAATTGATCCAAATGAAAGAAATAAATGAAAGTCAAATGCATTCTTAAAAGCTAATTAGATCGAATGAAAATCAAACACATTCAAAAAGCTTTTTGAGTCAAATGAAAGTAAAATGCATTCTTCAAACCTAATTTAATCAAATGAGAGTCAATCACATTCAAACAAAACTTTTCTAATCAAATGAAAGTCAAATGCATTCTTCAAAGCTAATTAAAACAAATGAAAGTCAAACACATTCAAACAAAGCTTTTTAAATCAAATGAAAGTCAAATGCATACTTCAAAGGTAATTGATCCAAATGAAAGTCAAACATTCAAACAATGCTTTTTAAAGAAAGTCAAATGCATTATTCAAAGCTAATTGAATATAATGAAAGTCAAACACATTCAAACAAAGCTTTTTGAATCAAATGAAATTAAAATGCATTCTTTAGCTAATTGAATAAAATGAAAGTCAAACAATTCAAACAAAGTTTTTTGAACCAAATGAAAGTCAAATGCATTCTTCAAAGCTAATTGAAAATAATGAAAGTCAAAAACATTCAAACAAACCTTCTTGAATCAAATGAAAGTCAAATGCATTCTTAAAAGCTAATTAAATCGAATGAAAGTCAAACACATTCACAAAAGCTTAATGAATCAAATAAAAGTCAAATGCATTCTTCAAAGCTAATTGATCCAATGAAAGTCAAACACATTCAAACAAAGCTTTTTGAATCAAATGAAAGTCAAATGCATTCTTCAAAGCTAATTGATCCAAATGAAAGTCAAACACATTCAAACAAAGCTTTTTAAATCAAATGAAAGTCAATGCATTCTTCAAAGAATTGAGAAAGTCAATTGCATTCTTCAAAGCTAATTGAAACTAATGAAAGTCAAATTCATACAAAGCTTTTTGAATAAAATGAAATCAAATGCATTCTTCAAAGCTAATTGAATCAAATGAAAGTCAAACACATTCAAACAAACCTTTTTGAATCAAATGAAAGTCAAATGCATTCTTAAAAGCTAATTGAATCGAATGAAAGTCAAACACATTCAAAACAAAGCTTAATGAATCAAATGAAAGTCAAAATCATTCTTCAAAGCTATATGAATAGAATTAAAGTCAAACACATTCAAACAAAGCTTTTTGAATCAAATGAAAGTCAATGCATTCTTCAAAGCTAATTGATCCAAATGAAAGTCAAACACATTCAAACAAAGCTTTTTAAATCAAATGAAAGTCAAATGCATTCTTCAAAGCTAATTGAATATAATGAAAGTCAAACACATTCAAACAAAGCTTTTTGAATCAAATGAAATTAAATGCATTCTTTAAAGCTAATTGAATAAAATAAAGTCAAACACATTCAAACAAAGTTTTTTGAACCAAATGAAAGTCAATGCATTCTTCAAAGCTAATTGAAACTAATGAAAGTCAAACACATTCAAACAAACCTTTTTGAAATAATGAAAGTCAAATGCATTCTTAAAAGCTAATTAGATCGAATGAAAATCAAACACATTCAAACAAAGCTTTTTGAGTCAAATGAAAGTAAAATGCATTCTTCAAGCTAATTTAATCAAATGAAAGTCAATCACATTCAAACAAAACTTTTCTAATCAAATGAAAGTCAAATGCATTCTTCAAAGCTAATTGAAACAAAATGAAAGTCAAACACATTCAAACAAAGCTTTTTGAATCAAATGAAAGTCAAATGCATTCTTAAAAGCTAATTGATCCAAATGAAAGTCAAACACATTCAAACAACCTTTTTGAAATAAATGAAATCAAATGCATTCTTCAAAGCTAATTGATCCAAATGAAAGTCAAACACATTCAAACAAAAAATCAAATGAAAGTCAAATGCAAAAGGTAATGAATCAAATGAAAGTCAATTGCATTCTTCAAAGCTAATTGAAATAATGAAAGTCAAACGCATTCATACAAATTTTTGAATAAAATGAAATTCAAATGCATTCTTCAAAGCTAATTGAATCAAATGAAAGTCAAACATTCAAACAAACCTTTTTGAATCAAATGAAAGTCAAATGCATTCTTAAAAGCTAATTGAATCGAATGAAAGTCAAACACATTCAAAACAAAGCTTAATGAATCAAATGAAAGTCAAAATCATTCTTCAAAGCTATATGAATAGAATTAAAGTCAAACACATTCAAACAAAGCTTTTTGAATCAAATGAAAGTCAATGCATTCTTCAAAGCTAATTGATCCAAATGAAAGTCAAACACATTCAAACAAAGCTTTTTAAATCAAATGAAAGTCAAATGCATTCTTCAAAGCTAATTGAATATAATGAAAGTCAAACACATTCAAACAAAGCTTTTGAATAAAATGAAATTAAAATGCATTCTTTAAAGCTAATTGAATAAAATGAAAGTCAAACACATTCAAACAAAGTTTTTTGAACCAAATGAAAGTCAAATGCATTCTTCAAAGCTAATTGAAACTAATGAAAGTCAAACACATTCAAAAAACCTTTTTGAAATAAATGAAAGTCAAATGCATTCTTAAAAGCTAATTAGATCGAATGAAAATCAAACACATTCAAACAAAGCTTTTTGAGTCAAATGAAAGTAAAATGCATTCTTCAAACCTAATTTAATCAAAATGAAAGTCAATCACATTCAAACAAACTTTTCTAATCAAATGAAAGTCAAATGCATTCTTCAAAGCTAATTGAAACAAATGAAAGTCAAACACATTCAAACAAAGCTTTTTGAATCAAATGAAAGTCAAATGCATTCTTAAAAGGTAATTGATCCAAATGAAAGTCAAAC
>NW_018745367.1:0-43470 GCF_001683475.1 Chenopodium quinoa
TTGAATGTGTTAGACTTTCATTTGATTCAATTATCTTTGTAGAATGTATTTCACTTTCATTTGATTCAAATAGCTTTGTTTGAATGTGTTTGACTTTCATTTTATACAATAAGCTTTGTTTGAATGTGTTTGACTTTCATTTGATTCAATAAGCATTGTTGAATACATTTGACTTTCATTTGTTTTGAATAGCTTTGTTTGAATGTGTTAGACTTTCATTTGATTCAATTTGCTTTGTAGAAGGTATTTCACTTTCATTTGATTCAAATAGCTTTGTTTGAATGTGTTTGACTTTCATTTGATTCAATTAGCTATGTAAAATGCATTTTACTTTCATTTGATTTAAATAGTTTAGTTTGAATGTGTTTGACTTCATTTTATACAACTAGCTTTGTTTGAATGTGTTTGACTTTAATTTGATTTAAAAGCTTTGTTTGGCTTTCATTTGATTCAATTAGCTTTGTAGAATGCATTTCACTTTCGTTTGATTTTAATGGCTTCGTTTGAATGTGTTTCACTTTCATTCGATTCAAAAAGCTTTGTTTAGTGTGTTTGACTTTCATTTAATTCAATAAGCATTGTTAAATACATTTGACTTTCATTTTATTCAAATAGCTTTGTTTGAATGTGTTTGACTTTCACCTGATTCAATTAGCTATGTAAAATGCATTTTACTTTCATTTGATTTAAATAGTTTAGTTTGAATGTGTTAGACTTTCATTTGATTTAAAAGCTTTATTTGAATGTGTTTGACTTTCATTTGATTCAATCAGCTTTGTAGTATGCATTTCACTTTCATTTGACTTAAAGAGCTTTGTTGAATGTATTTAACTTTCTTTTTATTCAAATAGCTTTGTTAAAATGTGTTCGACTTTAATTTGATTTAAAAACCTTTATTTGAATGTGTTTGACTTTCATTTGATTCTATTAGCTTTGTAGAATGTATTTGACTTTCATTTTATTCAAATAGCTTTGTTTGAATGTATTTGACTTTAATTTGATTCAAAAAGCTTTATTTGAATGTGTTTGACTTTCAATTGATTCCAATAGCTATGTAAAAGGCATTTTACTTTCATTTGATTTAAAAAGCTTTGTTTAAATGTAATTGACTTTCATTTGATTCGATTAGCTTTGTAGAATGTATTTGACATTCATTTGATTCGAACAGCTTTGTTTGAATGTGTTAGACGTTTCTTTGATTCAATTAGCTTTGTAGAATGTATTTGACTTTCATTTGATTCAAAAAGTTTTGTTTGAATGTGTTTGACTTTCATTTGATTCAAAAAGCTTTTTTTGAATGTGTTTGACTTTTATTTGATTTAATAAGCATTGTTGAATATATTTTACTTTCATTTGATTCAAATAGCTTTGTTTGAATGTGTTAGACTTTCCTTTGATTTAAAAAGCTTTATTTGAATGTGTTAGACTTTCATTTGATTCAATTATCTTTGTAGAATGTATTTCACTTTCATTTGATTCAAATAGCTTTGTTTGAATGTGTTTGACTTTCATTTTATACAATAAGCTTTGTTTGAATGTGTTTGACTTTCATTTGATTCAATAAGCATTGTTGAATACATTTGACTTTCATTTGTTTTGAATAGCTTTGTTTGAATGTGTTAGACTTTCATTTGATTCAATTTGCTTTGTAGAAGGTATTTCACTTTCATTTGATTCAAATAGCTTTGTTTGAATGTGTTTGACTTTCATTTAATTCAATTAGCTATGTAAAATGCATTTTACTTTCATTTGATTTAAATAGTTTAGTTTGAATGTGTTTGACTTTCATTTTATACAACAAGCTTTGTTCGAATGTGTTTGACTTTAATTTGATTTAAAAAGCTTTGTTTGACTTTCATTTAATTTAATTAGCTTTGTAGAATGCATTTCACTTTCGTTTGATTTTAATGCCTTCGTTTGAATGTGTTTGACTTTCATTCGATTCAAAAAGCTTTGTTTAGTGTGTTTGACTTTCATTTAATTCAATAAGCATTGTTAAATACATTTGACTTTCATTTTATTCAAATAGCTTTGTTTGAATGTGTTTGACTTTCACCTGATTCAATTAGCTAGTAAAATGCATTTTACTTTCATTTGATTTAAATAGTTTAGTTTGAATGTGTTAGACTTTCATTTGATTTAAAAGCTTTATTTGAATGTGTTTGACTTTCATTTGATTCAATCAGCTTTGTAGTATGCATTTCACTTTCATTTGATTTAAAGAGCTTTGTTGAATGTATTTGACTTTCATTTTATTCAAATAGCTTTGTTAGAATGTGTTCGACTTTAATTTGATTTAAAAAACCTTTATTTGACTTTCATTTGATTCTATTATCTTTGTAGAATGTATTTGACTTTCATTTTATTCAAATAGCTTTGTTTGAATGTATTTGACTTTCATTTGATTCAAATAGCTTTATTTGAATGTGTTTGACTTTTAATTGATTCCAATAGCTATGTAAAAGGCATTTTACTTTCATTTGATTTAAAAAGCTTTGTTTAAATGTAATTGACTTTGATTTGATTCGATTAGCTTTGTAGAATGTATTTGACATTCATTTGATTCGAACAGCTTTGTTTGAATGTTTTAGACGTTCCTTTGATTCAATTAGCTTTGTAGAATGTATTTGACTTTCATTTGATTCAAAAAGCTTTGTTTGAATGTGTTTGACTTTCATTTGATTCAAAAAGCTTTTTTTGAATGTGTTCGACTTTTATTTGATTCAATAAGCATTGTTGAATATATTTTACTTTCATTTGATTCAAATAGCTTTGTTTGAATGTGTTTGACTTTCATTTTATACAATAAGCTTTGTTTGAATGTGTTTGACTTTCATTTGATTCAATAAGCATTGTTGAATACATTTGACTTTCATTTGTTTTGAATAGCTTTGTTTGAATGTGTTAGACTTTCATTTGATTCAATTTGCTTTGTAGAAGGTATTTCACTTTCATTTGATTCAAATAGCTTTGTTTGAATGTGTTTGACTTTCATTTGATTCAATTAGCTTTGTAGAATGCATTTGACTTTCGTTTATTTTAAAAAGCATTGTTTGAATGTGTTTGATTTTCATTTGATTCAAAAAGCTTTTATTTGAATGTGTTTGACTTTCATTTGATTCATTAAGCATTCTTGTATATATTTGACTTTCATTTGATTCGAATAGCTTTGTTTGAATGTGTTAGACTTTCATTTGATTTAAAAAGCTTTGTTTGAATTTGTTTGACTTTCTTTTGATTAAATTAGCTTTATAGAATGTATTTGACTTTCATTTGATTCAAATAGCTTTGTTTGAATGTGTTTGACTTTCATTTGATTCAATAAGCATTGTTGAATAATAAGCATTGTTGAATACATTTGGCTTTCATTTGATTCAAATAGCTTTGTTTGAATGTGGTAGACTTTCAGTTGATTTAAATAGTTTAGTTTGTATGTCTTTGACTTTCATTTGATTTAAAAAGCTTTGTTTGAATGTGTTTGACTTTAATTTGATTCAATTAGCTTTGTAGAATGTATTTCACTTTCATTTGATTCAAATAGCTTTGAATGAATGTGTTTGACTTTCATTTAATTCAATTAGTTATGCAAAATGCATTTTACTTTCATTTGATTAAAACAGTTTAGTTTGAATGTGTTTGACTTTCGTTTGATACAAAAAACATTGTTGTGAACGTGTTTCACTTTCATTTGATTCAATTGGCTTTGTAGAATGCAATTCATTTTCACTTGATTTAAATAGCTTTGTTTGAATTTCACTTGATTTAAATAGCTTTGTTTGAATTTCATTTGATTCTATTAGCTTTGTAGAATGTATTTGACTTTCATTTTATTCAAATAGCTTTGTTTGAATGTATTTGACTTTTATTTGATTCAAATAGCTTTATTTGAATGTGTTTGACTTTCAATTGATTCCAATAGCTATGTAAAAGGCATTTTACTTTCATTTGATTTAAAAAGCTTTGTTTAAATGTAATTGACTTTGATTTGATTCGATTAGCTTTGTAGTATGTATTTGACATTCATTTGATTCGAACAGCTTTGTTTGAATGTGTTAGACGTTCCTTTGATTCAATTAGCTTTTTAGAATGTATTTGACTTTCATTTGATTCAAAAAGCTTTGTTTGAATGTGTTTGACTTTCATTTGATTCAAAAAGCTTTTTTTGAATGTGTTTGACTTTGATTTGATTCAATAAGCATTGTTGAATATATTTTATTTTCATTTGATTCAAATAGCTTTGTTTGAATGTGTTAGGCTTTCCTTTGATTTAAAAAGCTTTGTTTGAATGTGTTAGACTTTCATTTGATTCAATTAGCTTTGTAGAATGTATTTCACTTTCATTTGATTCAAATAGCTTTGTTTGAATGTGTTTGACTTTCATTTTATACAATAACCTTTGTTTGAATGTGTTTGACTTTCATTTGATTCAATAAGCATTGTTGAATACATTTGACTTTCATTTGTTTTTAATAGCTTTGTTTGAATGTGTTAGACTTTCATTTGATTCAATTTGCTTTGTAGAAGGTATTTCACTTTCATTTGATTCAAATAGCTTTGTTTGAATGTGTTAGACTTTCATTTGATTCAATTAGCTTTGTAGAATGTATTTCACTTTCATTTGATTCAAATAGCTTTGTTTGAATGTGTTTGACTTTCATTTTATACAATAACCTTTGTTTGAATGTGTTTGACTTTCATTTGATTCAATAAGCATTGTTGAATACATTTGACTTTCATTTGTTTTGAATAGCTTTGTTTGAATGTGTTAGACTTTCATTTGATTCAATTTGCTTTGTAGAAGGTATTTCACTTTCATTTGATTTAAATAGCTTTGTTTGAATGTGTTAGACTTTCATTTGATTTAAAAGCTTTATTTGAATGTGTTTGACTTTCATTTGATTCAATTAGATTTGTAGTATGCATTTTACTTTCATTTGATTTAAAGAGCTTTGTTGAATGTATTTGACTTTCATTTTATTCAAATAGCTTTGTTAGAATGTGTTAGACTTTCATTTGATTTAAAAAGCTTTATTTGAATGTGTTTGACTTTCATTTGATTCTATTCGCTTTGTAGAATGTATTTGACTTTCATTTTATTCAAATAGCTTTGTTTGAATGTATTTGACTTTCATTTGATTCAAATAGCTTTACTTGAATGTGTTTGACTTTCAATTGATTCCAATAGCTATGTAAAAGGCATTTTACTTTCATTTGATTTAAAAATCTTTGTTTAAATGTAATTGACTTTGATTTGATTCGATTAGCTTTGTAGAATGTATTTGACATTCATTTGATTCGAACAGCTTTGTTTGAATGTGTTAGACGTTCCTTTGATTCAATTAGCTTTGTAGAATGTATTTGACTTTCATTTGATTCAAAAATTTTTGTTTGAATGTGTTTGACTTTCATTTGATTCAAAAAGCTTTTTTGAATGTGTTTGACTTTTATTTGATTCAATAAGCATTGTTGAATATATTTTACTTTCATTTGATTCAAATAGCTTTGTTTGAATGTGTTAGGCTTTCCTTTGATTTAAAAAGTTTTGTTTGAATGTGTTAGACTTTCATTTGATTCAATTAGCTTTGTAGAATGTATTTCACTTTCATTTGATTCAAATAGCTTTGTTTGAATGTGTTTGACTTTCATTTTATATAATAAGCTTTGTTTGAATGTGTTTGACTTTCATTTGTTTCAATAAGCATTGTTGAATACATTTGACTTTCATTTGTTTTGAATAGCTTTGTTTGAATGTGTTAGACTTTCATTTGATTCAATTTGCTTTGTTGAAGGTATTTCACTTTCATTTGATTCAAATAGCTTTGTTTGAATGTGTTTGACTTTCATTTGATTCAATTAGCTTTGTAGAATGCATTTGACTTTCGTTGATTTTAAAAAACATTATTTGAATGTGTTTGACTTTCATTTGATTCAAAAAGCTTTTATTTGAATGTGTTTGACTTTCATTTGATTCATTAAGCATTGTTGTATATATTTGACTTTCATTTGACTCGAATAGCTTTGTTTGAATGTGTTAGACTTTCATTTGATTTAAAAAGCTTTGTTTGAATTTGTTTGACTTTGTTTTGATTAAATTAGCTTTGTAGAATGTATTTCACTTTCATTTGATTCAAATAGCTTTGTTTGAATGTGTTTGACTTTCATTTGATTCAATAAGCATTGTTTAATAATAAGCATTGTTGAATACATTTGGCTTTCATTTGATTCAAATAGCTTTGTTTGAATGTGGTAGACTTTCATTTGATTTAAATAGTTTAGTTTGTATGTCTTTGACTTTCATTTGATTTAAAAAGCTTTGTTTGAATGTGTTTGACTTTCATTTGATTCAATTAGCTATGTAGAATGTATTTCACTTTCATTTGATTCAAATAGCTTTGATTGAATGTGTTTGACTTTCATTTAATTCAATTAGCTATGCAAAATGCATTTTACTTTCATTTGATTAAAACAGTTTAGTTTGAATGTGTTTGACTTTCGTTTGATACAAAAAACATTGTTTTGAACGTGTTTCACTTTCATTTGATTCAATTAGCTTTGTAGAATGCAATTCATTTTCACTTGATTTAAATAGCTTTGTTTGAATTTCATTTGATTTAAAAAGCTTTGTTAGAATGTGTTTGAAATTCATTTGATTCAATAACCATTGTTGAATACATTTGACTTTCATTTGATTCAAATAGCTTTGTTTGAATGTGTTAGACTTTAATTTGATTTGAAAAGCTTAGTTTGACTTTCATTTGATTCAATTAGCTTTGTAGAATGCATTTCACTTTCGTTTGATTTTAATGGCTTCGTTTGAATGTGTTTGACTTTCATTTGATTCAAAAAGCTTTGTTTAGTGTTTGACTTTCATTTAATTCAATAAGCATTGTTAAATACATTTGACTTTCATTTTATTCAAATAGCTTTGTTTGAATGTGTTTGATTTTCACCTGATTCAATTAGCTATGTTAAATGCATTTTACTTTCATTTGATTTAAATAGTTTAGTTTGAATGTGTTAGACTTTCATTTGATTTAAAAGCTTTATTTGAATGTGTTTGACTTTCATTTGATTCAATTAGTTTTGTAGTATGCATTTTACTTTCATTTGATTTAAAGAGCTTTGTTGAATGTATTTGACTTTCATTTTATTCAAATAGCTTTGTTAGAATGTGTTAGACTTTCATTTGATTTAAAAAGCTTTATTTGAATGTGTTTGACTTTCATTTGATTCTATTAGCTTTGTATAATGTATTTGACTTTCATTTTATACAATAAGCTTTGTTTGAATGTGTTTGACTTTCATTTGATTCAATAAGCATTGTTGAATACATTTTACTTTCATTTGTTTTGAATAGCTTTGTTTGAATGTGTTAGACTTTCATTTGATTCAATTTGCTTTGTAGAAGGTATTTCACTTTCATTTGATTCAAATAGCTTTGTTTGAATGTGTTTGACTTTCATTTGATTCAATTAGCTTTGTAGAATGCATTTGACTTTCGTTTATTTTAAAAAACATTGTTTGAATGTGTTTGACTTTCATTTGATTCAAAAAGCTTTTATTTGAATGTGTTTGACTTTAATTTGATTCATTAAGCATTGTTGTATATATTTGACTTTCATTTGATTTGAATAGCTTTGTTTGAATGTGTTAGACTTTCATTTGATTTAAAAAGCTTTGTTTGAATTTGTTTGACTTTCTTTTGATTAAATTAGCTTTGTAGAATGTATTTGACTTTCATTTGATTCAAATAGCTTTGTTTGAATGTTTTAACTTTCATTTGATTCAATAAGCATTGTTGAATAAGAAGCATTGTTGAATGCATTTGGCTTTCATTTGATTCAAATAGCTTTGTTTGAATGTGGTAGACTTTCATTTGATTTAAATAGTTTAGTTTGTATGTCTTTGACTTTCATTTGATTTAAAAAGCTTTGTTTGAATGTGTTTGACTTTCATTTGATTCAATTAGCTTTGTAGAATGTATTTCACTTTCATTTGATTCAAATAGCTTTGATTGAATGTGTTTGACTTTCATTTAATTCAATTCGTTATGCAAAATGCATTTTACTTTCATTTGATTAAAACAGTTTAGTTTGAATGTGTTTGACTTTCGTTTGATACAAAAAACATTGTTTTGAACGTGTTTCACTTTCATTTGATTCAATTAGCTTTGTAGAATGCAATTCATTTTCACTTGATTTAAATAGCTTTGTTTGAATTTCATTTGATTTAAAAAGCTTTGTTAGAATGTGTTTGAAATTCATTTGATTCAATAACCATTGTTGAATGCATTTGACTTTCATTTGATTCAAATAGCTTTGTTTGAATGTGTTAGACTTTAATTTGATTTGAAAAGCTTAGTTTGACTTTCATTTGATTCAATTAGCTTTGTAGAATGCATTTCACTTTCGTTTGATTTTAATGGCTTCGTTTGAATGTGTTTGACTTTCATTTGATTCAAAAAGCTTTGTTCAGTGTGTTTGACTTTCATTTAATTCAATAAGCATTGTTAAATACATTTGACTTTCATTTTATTCAAATAGCTTTGTTTGAATGTGTTTGATTTTCACCTGATTCAATTAGCTATGTTAAATGCATTTTACTTTCATTTGATTTAAATAGTTTAGTTTGAATGTGTTAGACTTTCATTTGATTTAAAAGCTTTATTTGAATGTGTTTGACTTTCATTTGATTCAATTAGTTTTGTAGTATGCATTTCACTTTCATTTGACTTAAAGAGCTTTGTTGAATGTATTTGACTTTCATTTTATTCAAATAGCTTTGTTAGAATGTGTTAGACTTTCATTTGATTTAAAAAGCTTTATTTGAATGTGTTTGACTTTCATTTGATTCTATTAGCTTTGTAGAATGTATTTGACTTTCATTTTATACAATAAGCTTTGTTTGAATGTGTTTGACTTTCATTTGATTCAATAAGCATTGTTGAATACATTTGACTTTCATTTGTTTTGAATAGCTTTGTTTGAATGTGTTAGACTTTCATTTGATTCAATTTGCTTTGTAGAAGGTATTTCACTTTCATTTGATTCAAATAGCTTTGTTTGAATGTGTTTGACTTTCATTTGATTCAATTAGCTTTGTAGAATGCATTTGACTTTCGTTTATTTTAAAAAAACATTGTTTGAATGTGTTTGACTTTCATTTGATTCAAAAAGCTTTTATTTGAATGTGTTTGACTTTCATTTGATTCATTAAGCATTGTTGTATATATTTGACTTTCATTTGATTCGAATAGCTTTGTTTGAATGTGTTAGACTTTCATTTGATTTAAAAAGCTTTGTTTGAATTTGTTTGACTTTCTTTTGATTAAATTAGCTTTGTAGAATGTATTTGACTTTCATTTGATTCAAATAGCTTTGTTTGAATGTTTTGACTTTCATTTGATTTAATAAGCATTGTTGAATAAGAAGCATTGTTGAATGCATTTGGCTTTCATTTGATTCAAATAGCTTTGTTTGAATGTGGTAGACTTTCATTTGATTTAAATAGTTTAGTTTGTATGTCTTTGACTTTCATTTGATTTAAAAAGCTTTGTTTGAATGTGTTTGACTTTCATTTGATTCAATTAGCTTTGTAGAATGTATTTCACTTTCATTTGATTCAAATAGCTTTGATTGAATGTGTTTGACTTTTGATTAGGGGATTTTTATCCACCAAGCGCCGTTTGACAAGTGGACCAACCAGGTTCCGCCACGCGTCCTCCACGGACCACTTAAGACACGCCACGTGTCCACCCATGCCAAATGGGACAACCGGCCATCAAGGCCCATTTCAGTCTAGAAGCCCGATCGGCCCTAGGTTTACCTTAAACCTAGAGAGTTGCACGCTTCCCAAGGCTATAAATACTCGATTAATCCTCATTAATCAAGGGACCGAATAATTAACGGAACGGAGGAGAAACATTACGGAACACACTAATAACCGGCTGATCTCGCTAGCAAAGCAGATTACCTACATTAAATACTCTCACCTAGAGAGACCTTATTACTTTAATTTCTGTATTAATTACTCCTTAATCAGGTACTAACTTGACCGTTGGAGGCGGAGCTCTCAGGAGTCTCCGTTATTTTGCAGGTACAGGCGTCCGGTTCCAGTCTCGGAATTGTAGCTCTCCCGCAGGACATCAGAAAACCCCAAAACATTTGGCGCCGTCTGTGGGGAGAGTACTTCAGAGATGGCATCCAAGTCTGTACCGACCCCAGAAGAGAGGCGTCCCCTAGACGACCCTCAAGTTCAGTCGGACCATGATACCGAAAGTGAATTTGAAGTTGAAACTCATACAGCTCCAGACGGGACCCTAAGGGCCCGCCGTACCCGTCATACTGAAATAAGGGAACGGGAGTATCTTCAAACAGGAAGCGAGCCAGCAGGCGCACCGCTTGCTCGGCAACAGCCGACTGATGGGTCTGCTCCCATCACAAGGAACGAACTCATGACCTTCATGAGGGGATTCAAGGGAGAGATCCAAGAGTTGATCAACAAAAAACCGCCTGCTTCAGTCAAAGAGCAGGCGGCCAAAAAACCTTCCACTTCACTGAAGAGGAAGCCAGTTCAAGGGCGAGAGGCGACTCCCCATCCTAAATCTAAGAAGCGGGAGCCGTCTGCTCTTGATTTCACAAAACTCCGTTATCCTACGGGAAATAGGAAACCGGTTCGTCATATTCAGGCGGACGGGTCAAAGCAAACGTTCACAGATGCTCGGCACCTGCTAGAGCAGAAGAAGAGTGACCGATTATCAGAGTCGGCTTCTACTTCAAATTTTCAGGACAGTTTGCGAAATGCCTCGCTGAGGCCAACTCAGTCGTACCATGAGAGTCAGTCAGGCGGCACCTCCCGTCAGTCTGGCTTTCATAGTGCGCAGGCGGTACCAAAATTGCCATTTGTGCCGCAACAACAATATTTTATGCAGCCACCTCCATTTGGTGGACCTGCAGCAAAAAACGTCCAACCTATGGACTGGCAGCTACGGCTGCTTAGACTTGGTGAACAGCCGTCGGCCTTCTCCAAGGAAATTACTGAAGCCGCTCAGCCGGCCAAAGTAAAAAATGTTTTAGTAGGCGCCTATGATGGCACTACTAACCCGGAAGACCATCTGATGGCATTCACCAACCTGATGTACCTTCAAGGGTTGGATGATCCCACTTGGTGCAAGTGTTTCCCAGCAACTCTCAAGGGAATTGCACAGCAATGGTTCGGCAACCTGCCGACTGGTTGTGTAAACAGTTTCAGGACGCTTGCTTACTTATTTGCCTCCAACTTTGCAATGAACATCCCTGCGAAGAAAACGACCCTTGATTTGGGAACAATTCAGCAGGGTGAAAAGGAGGGGCTTCGTTCCTACATCAGGCGGTTCAACCTGATGAGAATACAGATTCAAGGGTTACCGGATGAGGTAGCTTATACTGACTTTTTTAGAGGTCTCAAAGACGGGTCTACCTTCAAATTTGATTTAGTTCGAAAAAGGGTGGCGACTCTTCAAGAGGCCTTGATTGAAGCAAAAGCCTATATACAGGCGACTGATCTGTGTACAATGAAACAGTCGGACGGGAAGAGGTTCGACAATAGAGAAGGACGACAGAAACAGTCGTCCAACAAAGATGAAAAAAGAAAAGGGGTCTGGGCGGCTGATTCCTCTAAACAGCCGGCCAAGAAGAAAAAGGAATTCAAACCATACTCCCCAAAGTATGTGTTTAACAAGGATAACCAGTTTATCCTAAAAGAAATAAAGGGACGGCTCTCAATTGAGAAACCGCTCCCCATGAAGGGTTCTGCGAGCAACCGGGACCAAGACAAAATCTGTGCTTATCATGATGACATTGGTCATCACACCAACGACTGCATTAGTCTCATGCGGTACCTAGACCGCTTGGCTGATCAAGGTGATCTTGACACTTATGTCAAGAAATCTACGGGGAATACTTCCTCAAAAAAGCAGTCGGCCAAAAAGAATCAACAGGCCGACAGTTCCGATACAGATGATGCAGTCGTCTACACCATTGCAGGCGGCTTCTCAGGAGGCGGCCCCACTATTAGGGGCAACAAAGATAATATAAGGCGGTTAGATGTAAATTCCGTTCACCAAGAACGACCGTCCAAATATACATTTCCTGAGATTGTCATCACTGAAGAGGATCTAGGAGGAATAAGGGGGCCGCATGACGACCCTCTCGTTATTGAATGTAAAGTGGCCAACCAGAGAGTTGGTCGAATCCTCATAGATACTGGGAGCTCTTCAGATCTCATCAGCAGCAAATGTCTGTCAAAACTGAAATATCAGACGGACTGCATACATCCGGCCTCCCACCCTTTAATAGGGTTTGGAGGAGGAGTCGTCCACCCACTGGGACGAGTTGATCTACCCGTCCGCCTGGGCGAAAAAGGGGAAGGACGACACATGGTAGTCCGATTCCTAGTTGTAGAGGAACTCTCTGCCTACAACATGATTCTGGGTCGCCCAACCCTGAATAGTGCCAAGGCTGTTATAATCCCGTCACTTATGCTGCTTAAGTTTGAAAGGGACAATGGAACAGTCGGCTCCCTAAGGGGAGATCAGAGGATGGCCCGAGAGTGCTATCTCTCGGATGTCAAACCCACTGCTAAGGCCACTGGGTCAAGTGGAGAAAAAACAGACCTTGACAATGTCAAGGAAAGTGCGCCTGTTCAAGAAACAGGCGACAGAAAAAGAAAGGCGTCCCAGACAGAGTCCGCCAGAAAGGCAAGAAAATAGCAATCATTGGCAGAGGACCGGCCGGATGAGTTCCGCCCTCAGCCGGCTGGTGAGCATACGGACCTGATATTAGACGACTCCCGCCCTGACCGAACAGTCAAAGTTGGGACGACTGCTCTGAGAAACCTTGGTGATGACTTTCACAACCTGTTGAAAGAATACAAGGACATCTTTGCATTTGAATTCCATGAAATGCCAGGCATTAGTCCTGATCTGGCAGTACACAAACTCGCTGTGGATCCGAAAAAGAAGCCGGTACGGCAAAAGAAGCGGAACCATGGTGAAGAAAGAGGTCAGGCGGCCGCCGCCGAAGTCAAAAAATTACTTGATGCAGGGTTCATTCGGCAATGTTACTTCCCAGATTGGGTTGCAAATGTGGTACTTGTTAAAAAGCCGAATGGCACCTGGCGAATGTGTGTAGACTACACAGACTTGAACAAGGCGTGCCCCAAAGACAGTTACCCTCTGCCCAAAATTGATAACCTGGTCGACTCAACAGCCGGCCATGCCTTGATGAGTTTTATGGACGCCTATTCTGGTTTTCATCAAATTCCTTTGTGGAAGAAAGATCAGGAGAAGACGGCCTTCGTCACTGATCAGGGATTATACTGTTATACGGTCATGCCGTTTGGTCTTAAGAATGCCCCGGCTACATTCCAACGAATGATAAACACAGTGTTCTTTGATCAGATTGGGAGAAACGTCGAGGCATACATTGATGATATGATTGTTAAGACTAAACTTCAGAAAGATCATCTGACGGACCTCCGAGAAACTTTCGCCACACTCAGGCGGCACCATGTCATGCTCAATCCCAAGAAATGTGTATTTGGAGTTGAGTCTGGGAAATTTCTCGGATTCCTTATCAACCAGAGAGGAATAGAGGCGAACCCTGAGAAGGTACAGGCGGTCATTGACATGCAGTCGCCTCGTACCGTCCGAGAGGTTCAGAAGTTAACAGGTTGTCTGGCGGCCTTGGGAAGATTTCTAAGCCGATCAGGCGACAAATGCCTATACTTTTTCCAGGCAATTAAGAAAAAGGCAAGGTTTGAATGGGGGCCGGATGCTGAGGCCGCCTTCCAGATATTAAAGGTTCACTTGCATTCCTTGCCAAGGCTGGTCAGCCCTTTGCCCAAAGAAAATCTCTACATGTACCTGGCCGTCTCTGATCATGCGTTAAGCGCGGTGCTCCTTGCTGAAAGGGACGGCTGTCAACTTCCGGTCTACTTTGTCAGTCATGTACTGAAAAATGCCGAGTTGAGGTATCCCCTAGTGGAGAAATTTGGTCTTGCACTCTTCATGGCTGTTAAAAAATTGAAGCCCTACTTTCTGGCACATGCAGTCGTCGTGTATACCGACCAACCGATCAAACGGCCCCTTACCACCATGGAGTCCTCCGGACGAATGATCAAATGGGCCATAGAAATGCAGAGTCTCGAAGTTACTTTCGAGCCTAGAAAAGCAGTGAAGGGGCAAGCCTTTGCTGACTTTATTGTAGAGATGACTCGTCCTCCTGACTCTCAAGTTCCAGACCAAGTCTGGAAGGTATATGTGGACGGAAGCTCTACTTCAAACGGTTGTGGAGCAGGCGTCGTATGTCAATCCCCAGAGGGCGACAGGTTCGAGTATGCTCTACGCTTCAGTTTCCAGGCTTCAAACAATGAGGCAGAATATGAAGCTTTACTAGCCGGGATCCGCATGTGTAAGGCGGCCGGGGCAAGGAAAATAGACGCCTGTTCTGATTCACAACTGATAGTGAGTCAGTACAATGGCGAATACGAAGCAACACATCCGGCCATGATCAAATATTTACAGGCGGTCCGACAAGCAGTCGGCTCCCTTGAGGATTTCCATCTGATCCAAGTACTGAGATCAGAAAACAACCAGGCAGATGCCGTCTGTACCTTTACAGTCGGCTACTCTCCATTGAGTTTCACTCTTTATCTTTACAGGGGCATGCCGTCTGTTCCATTACAGTCGGCTACTCTCCCTCGAGTATTTTACTCACAATACTTAGCTAAAAAGTTTAGGGCCTGGCCGATCCTGTAACTAACAGGCGGCTACCCTTCTTTTACTTAGCACATACGTTCACCAAAAACATACCAAGGCCACTGGCCGAATGATCAGACCAGGCGCCTAGTCAACTGATCTAACTTTTAAAAACTAATCCGACCTGTCCCAACATTATAGCAGGCGTCCGGCGGCATCCATTCGGATGAAATTCGTCGCAGAGAGCAGCTCCCTTTTGGGTGGAACATTGTTCTATAAACTAATTACACGGCACCTATACGACTGTCCCAAAGGGCAACCACGTAGCCGTTTTTGAGACAAGGATAACTCTATCACTAACCAAACCAGTGGTAGCAGTTGACATCTGAGTCAGATGACCGCCTGTATTACTTGGGATAAATGCAGGGGGTACCTATTGAGTTAATAGCCAACAAACATTGGCGAATCAAGGGGTCTAGCCGGCCTACGCCGCCTGGTACCTCTACTTCTCAAACAAAAGTGACGGCGACTGAGTAACTCCAAAGTTAACTCATAGTCACTCCTTCAAATTTGGTATGGAACCTAAAAAGTTTGAGTCGTCCGCCTGTTTTATACAAACAAGGGCACTCGAACCCCTATTCCTACTGGATAACCTATTGAGTAAATAGCCAACAAACATTGGTAAATCAAGGGGTCTAGCCGGCCTACGCCGCCTGATACCTTTACTACTCAATCAAGATTGTGACGAAGACTAAGTAACTCCTATGTTAACTTAATAGTCACTCAAACTTAGTACTGAGCCTAAAAGGTACGAGTCGTCCACTTGTTTTTAATAAACAAAGGCTCTCAACCAATACTCTTGCTAGGTTAACAAATAACAAATTAGAGGCCAACATTGGCAATAAAGGGAAACAACCGGTACCTGCCGCTTGTTTTCCTACTTAAATTCCTTGGCTACTTGGTAATTCTATTTACTTGGTCAAATTGAATAAAGAGTTCGAATACCGATTGATTAAATGGCCGACTGATCATCTATCCTGGAAACAGACAACCAGTCGTCCAGGGGCATAGGCGGCATACTTACTATTTGTACCTGTCTTAACGTTCGGCCATACACAACAGTCTGTCTAGTGAGCAAATTTCAAATACTTAGACAAATTTGAACAAAAACAAAAAATTTGATTAAAATGAGCCGGCCATAAAAGACCAGCAGAATATTCAAAACCCCGGCCCCCTGGCCGGGTAATTACAAAGCAAACGGCACGCAGGCCGTGAAAAGAAAAAATATACTTAAAGCTTAAGAAGGGGGCAGTTCAGTATCAGCAGCAGCCGCCTGGTCAGCACTCTTCTTGCTGGACTCGGCCTTCGCTGCATCATCTTTTGATGCCTTTCCCCCAAGTGGCACAAGCGCCACAACAGGCTCTTCCTCCTCCAACGCAACGTCCATCGCCTCTTCTTCAGCAGCCGCCAGGATCTGTTGATTATATATTTCCGAACACTGGCGGTACGTTCTTTCCCATGAGGCAAAGTCGGCACTGGGGAACAGTCGTTCCCAGGTCATGCGTTGGATTTGGGCGGAGTCTTCCACCATCTCCCGGACGAGCTCTTGTTTTTCTTGCTCGGCCTTGTCCGAGAGCTCTTGGGTAAGACTCTTCTCCTGGTTCACCAGGCGTTCTTTTACGTTAGCCAAAGATTTCTCCATGGCTTCGTAAGAGTGCATTTTCTGGCGAAGGGGTTTCAGCTCGGCTTTAAATTTGGTGACGGTCCCCTCCAGCTCGTCAACCTTCTTTTGGGCCGCCTCTAGCTGAGCCCGAACAGCGGCGGTCGCCTGCGCCTGATAATAAAGAAGATCAATGGTCAGTACTTCATTTTGGGCAATTTGAAACATTGCTTTATCACAGCTGGAGGCGGCCATAGCCTTTGCGGCCTTTACCTCTTTGTTTTTTCCGATCAATCGGCTTGCGAAGGCTGTTGACTCGGAGCAGGGCCTAAGTACAAAGAAAAACAGGCGTCAGTTTCCAATCATAAGGGTTAACAGGCGTCCTGGAACTTCAAAAGGGTATACCTCAGCTAGGATCCCCGAAATTCCATCGAGGTCAAGGGTGCCGGCACCCTTGACCGCCTCCCTGTCAGAGGGAGGAACTACTTTAACCATTGACTTGGCTACCTCAACCAAGTCAAGTCCCTGGGGGCCGGCTGCATTAAGCAGAAGGAAAAACAAGTTAGACCTAATCAAGAAGGAAGCAAGAGTGAGTTTTTACAAGCAAGTGTCCATACATCTAGGCGGCCCCGCCTGGGTTTTTGAAGAAGTGGCCGGCTGCTTCTCAGCCGCCACTGTTTTCCTGGAAGACCCAGGAGAGCTTGCAACAGTCGTTCTCCGGGCCTTGGGGTCCGGCTGTTGCGAGGAAGAAGCCCTTGGAGTGCCAGACTGAAAACAAAAAGAGTTAGTATATGCATAATACAACTTAAAGGGGAAGAGTTTTCAAAGCTTACCAAGGGTGCCTCCTTGCTGGGGGAGTCGGCGTACGACTGCTTCATTAGCGAAACCCGCAGCATGGCCGCCGCAGTCTTAGATGCTGTTATTTTACTCATGGCGTCGGCTGAAAGAAATAAACAGCAAAGTTAGTAAAAATCCCAAGTAAACAAGGCGTGAAAAAACGGAGTATTCGTCAGGCCGGCTACCTCTAGAGCACCGACTGCCGAGGCCACAGGCGGCCAAGAAGTACTCATCATAGAGCCACTTGAAGCTCGGGACGCAGTGTATGGGTACTTGCTCTCGTACCCCTGAAGTAGAGTTCACCCTAGTCTCTACTTTGAAGAGTCCTTTGTCTAGGATCTCTCTTTTAGCCTTTGGGGGAACAGGCGGCATGCTGCGGCCGCCTGCAAGAAGAGGCGGATCCCTGTTCCACTTGTTAAAACGTTTGTTCAGCTCCGTGTCTGAACTCTCGATAATAAGGAAGGTGTTCCGCCAATCCTTCCATTTGTTTGCCTTACCTCTCGTCATGAGGTAACCCCTGTGGCTTGTTAGTTGATACCAGCCGGTACCTCCCGACTTAGGGGTCCGGCTGAGATAGTTCATGTGGGCGAAAGCCTCAAAACTTGGCTCCACCCCGTTCAGTTCGCACCCGGCCACATAGCCGAGTACGTTTACCCAAGAGTTGGGGGCTAACTGCCATAACCCCAGATCATACCCATCTAAAATCCGCTGAACAGCCGGATGTAATGGGAAGCGCAGACCAGCTTTGATGGCCGCCACATAGCAGCCAAAACAGCCGTCACCATAGCTGGTACCAGCCGGCCAGACGACAGTATCTTCTGGATCCGGCACAAACAGTAAATACTCCGGGCCCATTTTGTGGTTAGCAATAAAGCTCTCCACGTTGTCTCGCATGGTTGCGATCCGGCCCCGGGGCACCCTGCAGTAGTAGGGGGTGTTTTCCTCTCTGTAAGAGGCGGACGGCTCTGCCCAATTATCCCCCTTCTCCACTGCATGGGAACTTCTCGCCTCTTGTAGGCGGTTATGTTTTTCTTCTGAGTCAGAAGAACTATGGTCAGAAGAACTATGGTCAGAAGAGCTGGAATCGGACTCGTCCCCTGACGAGTCCGAAGAGAACGACGCCTCCCCTCTCCTAGAGGGGCCCGCCTCCTCTCCCTTAGAAGGAGCAGAAGGTAAATTAGACATGTCCACGGTTAGATGAGAAGGGAACACCTTGATCCCTCTCTCAGAACTGTCAGCTTGACAGTCGCCTCGTTCCACATCTGGCGCCTGGTCAGATGTTTCGCTGAGGAGTACCCTTTGGGAGGAGCCGTCTGAGTTTGATATTCTAGCAGTCTTTTTTGTTCTGGCCATCACGTTCTGCATAGACACAGATTCAGTCGGACTTTGTATAAAGGGCAAAGATGGGTCCAGAAAAGGGCAGGCGGCACTCCTAGTCCTAGATTCAGCCGTCCCCGGTGACCGGCTGATCACTAACTTAGGGCGTGTCGTGTGCTTCCATGGTGCCATTTCAAAAAATAAAAAGAAAATTAAGAGTAAGAGAACTGAGTTACCTGAACGGATGACAGTTGATGAAGTCCTGAAAGTTCGGGTCAGTCGGCTTGTCAGAACAGGCGGTAGGCAGAAAAAGTCCGAAAATGTCAGAGCAAGTTCAGGGGTCCGAATGTTCTCGCAAAAATTCTCAAATGTGAAAATGACCGAAGTCAGCACTTCCTTTTATAGGCAAAATGAGAAGGCGAAGGGTCGCTTCCGAATTCAAATTTGGGCGGGAGAGTCTCCCGGCCGTCTGCAAGGTGACACCTGTAACGGGCCGTCGCCTGTCACCGTGCGACGCCTGTCACAGGCGACACGTGACCAGTCGCGTGCCACCTGTGAGGGGCAAATGATTAGGGGATTTTTATCCACCAAGCGCCGTTTGACAAGTGGACCAACCAGGTTCCGCCACGCGTCCTCCACGGACCACTTAAGACACGCCACGTGTCCACCCATGCCAAATGGGACAACCGGCCATCAAGGCCCATTTCAGTCTAGAAGCCCGATCGGCCCTAGGTTTACCTTAAACCTAGAGAGTTGCACGCTTCCCAAGGCTATAAATACTCGATTAATCCTCATTAATCAAGGGACCGAATAATTAACGGAACGGAGGAGAAACATTACGGAACACACTAATAACCGGCTGATCTCGCTAGCAAAGCAGATTACCTACATTAAATACTCTCACCTAGAGAGACCTTATTACTTTAATTTCTGTATTAATTACTCCTTAATCAGGTACTAACTTGACCGTTGGAGGCGGAGCTCTCAGGAGTCTCCGTTATTTTGCAGGTACAGGCGTCCGGTTCCAGTCTCGGAATTGTAGCTCTCCCGCAGGACATCAGAAAACCCCAAAACAACTTTCATTTAATTCAATTCATTATGCAAAATGCATTTTACTTTCATTTGATTAAAACAGTTTAGTTTGAATGTGTTTGACTTTCGTTTGATACAAAAAACATTGTTTTGAACGTGTTTCACTTTCATTTGATTCAATTAGCTTTGTAGAATGCAATTCATTTTCACTTGATTGAAATAGCTTTGTTTGAATTTCATTTGATTTAAAAAGCTTTGTTAGAATGTGTTTGAAATTCATTTGATTCAATAACCATTGTTGAATGCATTTGACTTTCATTTGATTCAAATAGCTTTGTTTGAATGTGTTAGACTTTAATTTGATTTGAAAAGCTTAGTTTGACTTTCATTTGATTCAATTAGCTTTGTAGAATGCATTTCACTTTCGTTTGATTTTAATGGCTTCGTTTGAATGTGTTTGACTTTCATTTGATTCAAAAAGCTTTGTTTAGTGTGTTTGACTTTCATTTAATTCAATAAGCATTGTTAAATACATTTGATTTTCATTTTATTCAAATAGCTTTGTTTGAATGTGTTTGATTTTCACCTGATTCAATTAGCTATGTTAAATGCATTTCACTTTCATTTGATTTAAATAGTTTAGTTTGAATGTGTTAGACTTTCATTTGATTTAAAAGCTTTATTTGAATGTGTTTGACTTTCATTTGATTCAATTAGTTTTGTAGTATGCATTTCACTTTCATTTGATTTAAAGAGCTTTGTTGAATGTATTTGACTTTCATTTTATTCAAATAGCTTTGTTAGAATGTGTTAGACTTTCATTTGATTTAAAAAGCTTTATTTGAATGTGTTTGACTTTCATTTGATTCTATTAGCTTTGTAGAATGTATTTGACTTTCATTTTATACAATAAGCTTTGTTTGAATGTGTTTGACTTTCATTTGATTCAATAAGCATTGTTGAATACATTTGACTTTCATTTGTTTTGAATAGCTTTGTTTGAATGTGTTAGACTTTCATTTGATTCAATTTGCTTTGTAGAAGGTATTTCACTTTCATTTGATTCAAATAGCTTTGTTTGAATGTGTTTGACTTTCATTTGATTCAATTAGCTTTGTAGAATGCATTTGACTTTTGTTTATTTTAAAAAACATTGTTTGAATGTGTTTGACTTTCATTTGATTCAAAAAGCTTTTATTTGAATGTGTTTGACTTTCATTTGATTCATTAAGCATTGTTGTATATATTTGACTTTCATTTGATTCGAATAGCTTTGCTTGAATGTGTTAGACTTTCATTTGATTTAAAAAGCTTTGTTTGAATTTGTTTGACTTTCTTTTGATTAAATAAGCTTTGTAGAATGTATTTGACTTTCATTTGATTCAAATAGCTTTGTTTGAATGTGTTTGACTTTCATTTGATTCAATAAGCATTGTTGAATAATAAGCATTGTTGAATACATTTGGCTTTCATATGATTCAAATAGCTTTGTTTGAATGTGGTAGACTTTCATTTGATTTAAATAGTTTAGTTTGTATGTCTTTGACTTTCATTTGATTTAAAAAGCTTTGTTTGAATGTGTTTGACTTTCATTTGATTCAATTAGCTTTGTAGAATGTATTTCACTTTCATTTGATTCAAATAGCTTTGATTGAATGTGTTTGACTTTCATTTAATTCAATTAGTTATGCAAAATGCATTTTAATTTCATTTGATTAAAACAGTTTAGTTTGAATGTGTTTGACTTTCGTTTGATACAAAAAACATTGTTTTGAACGTGTTTCACTTTCATTTGATTCAATTAGCTTTGTAAAATGCAATTCATTTTAACTTCATTTAAATAGCTTTGTTTGAATTTCATTTGATTTAAAAAGCTTTGTTAGAATGTGTTTGAAATTCATTTGATTCAATAACCATTGTTGAATGCATTTGACTTTCATTTGATTCAAATAGCTTTGTTTGAATGTGTTAGACTTTAATTTGATTTGAAAAGCTTAGTTTGACTTTCATTTGATTCAATTAGCTTTGTAGAATGCATTTCACTTTCGTTTGATTTTAATGGCTTCGTTTGAATGTGTTTGACTTTCATTTGATTCAAAAAGCTTTGTTTAGTGTGTTTGACTTTCATTTAATTCAATAAGCATTGTTAAATACATTTGACTTTCATTTTATTCAAATAGCTTTGTTTGAATGTGTTTGATTTTCACCTGATTCAATTAGCTATGTTAAATGCATTTTACTTTCATTTGATTTAAATAGTTTAGTTTGAATGTGTTAGACTTTCATTTGATTTAAAAGCTTTATTTGAATGTGTTTGACTTTCATTTGATTCAATTAGTTTTGTAGTATGCATTTCACTTTCATTTGATTTAAAGAGCTTTGTTGAATGTATTTGACTTTCATTTTATTCAAATAGCTTTGTTAGAATGTGTTAGACTTTCATTTGATTTAAAAAGCTTTATTTGAATGTGTTTGACTTTCATTTGATTCTATTAGCTTTGTAGAATGTATTTGACTTTCATTTTATACAATAAGCTTTGTTTGAATGTGTTTGACTTTCATTTGATTCAATAAGCATTGTTGAATACATTTGACTTTCATTTGTTTTGAATAGCTTTGTTTGAATGTGTTAGACTTTCATTTGATTCAATTTGCTTTGTAGAAGGTATTTCACTTTCATTTGATTCAAATAGCTTTGTTTGAATGTGTTTGACTTTCATTTGATTCAATTAGCTTTGTAGAATGCATTTGACTTTCGTTTATTTTAAAAAAACATTGTTTGAATGTGTTTGACTTTCATTTGATTAAAAAAGCTTTATTTGAATGTGTTTGACTTTCATTTGATTCATTAAGCATTGTTGTATATATTTGACTTTCATTTGATTCGAATAGCTTTGTTTGAATGTGTTAGACTTTCATTTGATTTAAAAAGCTTTGTTTGAATTTGTTTGACTTTCTTTTGATTAAATTAGCTTTGTAGAATGTATTTGACTTTCATTTGATTCAAATAGCTTTGTTTGAATGTTTAGACTTTCATTTGATTCAATAAGCATTGTTGAATAATAAGCATTGTTGAATGCATTTGGCTTTCATTTGATTCAAATAGCTTTGTTTGAATGTGGTAGACTTTCATTTGATTTAAATAGTTTAGTTTGTATGTCTTTGACTTTCATTTGATTTAAAAAGCTTTGTTTGAATGTGTTTGACTTTCATTTGATTCAATTAGCTTCGTAGAATGTATTTCACTTTCATTTGATTCAAATAGCTTTGATTGAATGTGTTTGACTTTCATTTAATTCAATTAGTTATGCAAAATGCATTTTACTTTCATTTGATTAAAACAGTTTAGTTTGAATGTGTTTGACTTTCGTTTGATACAAAAACCATTGTTTTGAACGTGTTTCACTTTCATTTGATTCAATTAGCTTTGTAGAATGCAATTAATTTTCACTTGATTTAAATAGCTTTGTTTGAATTTCATTTGATTTAAAAAGCTTTGTTAGAATGTGTTTGAAATTCATTTGATTCAATAAGCATTGTTGAATGCATTTGACTTTCATTTGATTCAAATAGCTTTGTTTGATTGTGTTAGACTTTAATTTGATTTAAAAAGCTTTGTTTGACTTTCATTTGATTCAATTAGCTTTGTAGAATGCATTTCACTTTCGTTTGATTTTAATGGCTTCGTTTGAATGTGTTTGACTTTCATTCGATTCAAAAAGCTTTGTTTAGTGTGTTTGACTTTCATTTAATTCAATAAGCACTGTTAAATACATTTGACTTTCATTTTATTCAAATAGCTTTGTTTGAATGTGTTTGACTTTCACCTGATTCAATTAGCTATGTAAAATGCATTTTACTTTCATTTGATTTAAATAGTTTAGTTTGAATGTGTTAGACTTTCATTTGATTTAAAAGCTTTATTTGAATGTGTTTGACTTTCATTTGATTCAATTAGATTTGTAGTATGCATTTCACTTTCATTTGATTTAAAGAGCTTTGTTGAATGTATTTGACTTTCATTTTATTCAAATAGCTTTGTTAGAATGTGTTAGACTTTCATTTGATTTAAAAAGCTTTATTTGAATGTGTTTGACTTTAATTTGATTCTATTAGCTTTGTAGAATGTATTTGACTTTCATTTTATACAATAAGCTTTGTTTGAATGTGTTTGACTTTCATTTGATTCAATAAGCATTGTTGAATACATTTGACTTTCATTTGTTTTGAATAGCTTTGTTTGAATGTGTTAGACTTTCATTTGATACAATTTGCTTTGTAGAAGGTATTTCACTTTCATTTGATTCAAATAGCTTTGTTTGAATGTGTTTAACTTTCATTTGATTCAATTAGCTTTGTAGAATGCATTTGACTTTCGTTTATTTTAAAAAACATTGTTTGAATGTGTTTGACTTTCATTTGATTCAAAAAGCTTTTATTTGAATGTGTTTGACTTTCATTTGATTCATTAAGCATTGTTGTATATATTTGACTTTCATTTGATTCGAATAGCTTTGTTTGAATGTGTTAGTGTTTTATTTTATTTAAAAAGCTTTGTTTGAATTTGTTTGACTTTCTTTCGATTAAATTAGCTTTGTAGAATGTATTTGACTTTCATTTGATTTAAATAGCTTTGTTTGAATGTTTTGACTTTCATTTGATTCAATAAGCATTGTTGAATAATAAGCATTGTTGAATACATTTGGCTTTCATTTGATTCAAATTGCTTTGTTTGAATGTGGTAGACTTTCATTTGATTTAAATAGTTTAGTTTGTATGTCTTTGACTTTCATTTGATTTAAAAAGCTTTGTTTGAATGTGTTTGACTTTCATTTGATTCAATTAGCTTTGTAGAATGTATTTCACTTTCATTTGATTCAAATAGCTTTGATTGAATGTGTTTGACTTTCATTTAATTCAATTAGTTATGAAAAATGCATTTTACTTTCATTTGATTAAAACAGTTTAGTTTGAATGTGTTTGACTTTCGTTTGATACAAAAAACATTGTTTTGAACGTGTTAGACTTTCATTTGATTCGGTTAGCTTTGTAGAATGTATTTAACATTCATTTGATTCGAACAACTTTCTTTGAATGTGTTAGACGCTCCTTTGATTCAATTAGCTTTGTTGAATGTATTTAACTTTCATTTGATTCAAAAGGCTTTGTTTGAATGTGTTTGACTTTCATTTGATTCAAAAAGCTTTTTTTGAATGTGTTTGACTTTTATTTGATTCAATAAGCATTGTTGAATATATTTTACTTTCATTTGATTCAAATAGCTTTGTTTGAATGTGTTAGACTTTCCTTTGATTTAAAAAGCTTTGTTTGAATGTGTTAGACTTTCATTTGATTCAATTAGCTTTGTAGAATATATTTCACTTTCATTTGATTCAAATAGCTTTGTTTGAATGTGTTTGACTTTCATTTGATTCGATAAGCATTGTTGAATAATAAGCATTGTTGAATACATTTGGCTTTCATTTGATTCAAATAGCGTTGTTTGAATGTGGTAGACTTTCATTTGATTTAAATAGTTTAGTTTGTATGTCTTTGACTTTCATTTGATTTAAAAAGCTTTGTTTGAATGTGTTTGACTTTCATTTAATTCAATTAGCTTTTTAGAATGTATTTCACTTTCATTTGATTCAAATAGCTTTGTTTGAATGTGTTTGACTTTTATTTTATACAATAAGCTTTGTTAGAATGTGTTAGACTTTCATTTGATTTAAAAAGCTTTATTTGAATGTGTTTCACTTTCATTTGATTCTATTAGCTTTGTAGAATGTATTTGACTTTCATTTTATACAATAAGCTTTGTTTGAATGTGTTTGACTTTCATTTGATTCAATAAGCATTGTTGAATACATTTGACTTTCATTTGTTTTGAATAGCTTTGTTTGAATGTGTTAGACTTTCAGTTGATTCAATTTGCTTTGTAGAAGGTATTTCACTTTCATTTGATTCAAATAGCTTTGTTTGAATGTGTTTGACTTTCATTTGATTTAATTAGCTTTGTAGAATGCATTTGACTTTCGTTTATTTTAAAAAACATTGTTTGAATGTGTTTGACTTTTATTTGATTCAAAAAGCTTTTATTTGAATGTGTTTGACTTTCAATTGATTCATTAAGCATTGTGTTATATATTTGACTTTCATTTGATTCGAATAGCTTTGTTTGAATGTGTTAGACTTTCATTTGATATAAAAAGCTTTGTTTGAATTTGTTTGACTTTCTTTTTATTAAATTAGCTTTGTAGAATGTATTTGGCTTTCATTTGATTCAAATAGCTTTGTTTGAATGTGTTTGACTTTCATTCGATTCAATAAGCATTGTTGAATAATAAGCATTATTGAATACATTTGGCTTTCATTTGATTCAAATAGCTTTGTTTGAATGTGGTAGACTTTCATTTGATTTAAATAGTTTAGTTTGTATGTCTTTGACTTTCAATTGATTTAAAAAGCTCTGTTTGAATGTGTTTGACTTTCATTTGATTCAATTAGCTATGCAAAATGCATTTTACTTACATTTAATTAAAACAGTTTAGTTTGAATGTGTTTGACTTTCGTTTGATACAAAAAACATTGTTTTGAACGTGTTTCACTTTCATTTGATTCAATTAGCTTTGTAGAATGCAATTCATTTTCACTTGATTTAAATAGCTTTGTTTGAATTTGTTTGACTTTCATTAAATTTAAAAAGCTTTGTTAGAATGTGTTTGAAATTCATTTGATTCAATAAGCATTGTTGAATGAATTTGACTTTCATTTGATTCAAATAGCTTTGTTTGAATGTGTTAGACTTTAATTTGATTTAAAAAGCTTTGTTTGACTTTCATTTGATTCAATTAGCATTGTAGAATGCATTTCACTTTCGTTTGATTTTAATGGCTTCGTTTGAATGTGTTTGACTTTCATTCGATTCAAAAAGCTTTCTTTAGTGTGTTTGACTTTCATTTAATTCAATAAGCATTGTTAAATACATTTGACTTTCATTTTATTCAAATAGCTTTGTTTGAATGTGTTTGACTTTCACCTGATTAAATTAGCTATGTAAAATGCATTTTACTTTCATTTGATTTAAATAGTTTAGTTTGAATGTGTTAGACTTTCATTTGATTTAAAAGCTTTATTTGAATGTGTTTGACTTTCATTTGATTCAATTAGCTTTGTAGTATGCATTTCACTTTCATTTGACTTAAAGAGCTTTGTTGAATGTATTTGACTTTCATTTTATTCAAATAGCTTTGTTAGAATGTGTTAGACTTTCATTTGATTTAAAAAGCTTTATTTGAATACATTTGACTTTCATTTGTTTTGAATAGCTTTGTTTGAATGTGTTAGACTTTCATTTGATTCAATTTGCTTTGTAGAAGGTATTTCACTTTCATTTGATTCAAATAGCTTTGTTTGAATGTGTTTGACTTTCATTTGATTCAATTAGCTTTGTAGAATGCATTTGACTTTCGTTGATTTTAAAAAACATTGTTTGAATGTGTTTGACTTTCATTTGATTCAAAAAGCTTTTATTTGAATGTGTTTGACTTTCATTTGATTCATTAAGCATTGTTGTATATATTTGACTTTCATTTGATTCGAATAGCTTTGTTTGAATGTGTTAGTGTTTTATTTTATTTAAAAAGCTTTCTTTGAATTTGTTTGACTTTCTTTTGATTAAATTAGCTTTGTAGAATGTATTTGACTTTCATTTGATTTAAATAGCTTTGTTTGAATGTGTTTGACTTTCATTTGATTCAATAAGCATTGTTGAATAATAAGCATTGTTGAATACATTTGGCTTTCATATGATTCAAATAGCTTTGTTTGAATGTGGTAGACTTTCATTTGATTCAATTAGCTTTGTAGAATGCATTTCACTTTCGTTTGATTTTAATGGCTTCGTTTGAATGTGTTTGACTTTCATTTGATTCAAAAAGCTTTGTTTAGTGTGTTTGACTTTCATTTAATTCAATAAGCATTGTTAAGTACATTTGACTTTCATTTTATTCAAATAGCTTTGTTTGAATGTGTTTGACTTTCACCTAATTCAATTAGCTATGTTAAATGCATTTTACTTTCATTTGATTTAAATAGTTTAGTTTGAATGTGTTAGACTTTCATTTGATTTAAAAGCTTTATTTGAATGTGTTTGACTTTCATTTGATTCAATTAGTTTTGTAGTATGCATTTCACTTTCATTTGATTTAAAGAGCTTTGTTGAATGTATTTGACTTTCATTTTATTCAAATAGCTTTGTTAGAATGTGTTAGAGTTTCATTTGATTTAAAAAGCTTTATTTGAATGTGTTTGACTTTCATTTTATTCTATTAGCTTTGTAGAATGTATTTGACTTTCATTTTATACAATAAGCTTTGTTTGAATGTGTTTGACTTTCATTTGATTCAATAAGCATTGTTGAATACATTTGACTTTCATTTGTTTTGAATAGCTTTGTTTGAATGTGTTAGACTTTCATTTGATTCAATTTGCTTTGTAGAAGGTATTTCACTTTCATTTGATTCAAATAGCTTTGTTTGAATGTGTTTAACTTTCATTTGATTCAATTAGCTTTGTAGAATGCATTTGACTTTCGTTGATTTTAAAAAAACATTGTTTGAATGTGTTTGACTTTCATTTGATTCAAAAAACTTTTATTTGAATGTGTTTGACTTTCATTTGATTCATTAAGCATTGTTGTATATATTTGACTTTCATTTGATTCGAATAGCTTTGTTTGAATGTGTTAGACTTTCATTTGATTTAAAAAGCTTTGTTTGAATTTGTTTGACTTTCTTTTGATTAAATTAGCTTTGTAGAATGTATTTGACTTTCATTTGATTCAAATAGCTTTGTTTGAATGTTTTGACTTTCATTTGATTCAATAAGCATTGTTGAATAATAAGCATTGTTGAATACATTTGGCTTTCATTTGATTCAAATAGCTTTGTTTGAATGTGGTAGACTTTCATTTGATTTAAATAGTTTAGTTTGTATGTCTTTGACTTTCATTTGATTTAAAAAGCTTTGTTTGAATGTGTTTGACTTTCATTTGATTCAATTAGCTTTGTAGAATGTATATCACTTTCATTTGATTCAAATAGCTTTGATTGAATGTGTTTGACTTTCATTTAATTCAATTAGTTATGAAAAATGCATTTTACTTTCAATTGATTAAAACAGTTTAGTTTGAATGTGTTTGACTTTCGTTTGATACAAAAAACATTGTTTTGAACGTGTTTGACTTTCATTTGATTCGGTTAGCTTTGTAGAATGTATTTAACATTCATTCGATTCGAACAGCTTTCTTTGAATGTGTTAGACGCTCCTTTGATTCAATTAGCTTTGTTGAATGTATTTAACTTTCATTTGATTCAAAAAGCTTTGTTTGAATGTGTTTGACTTTCATTTGATTCAAAAAGCTTTTTTTGAATGTGTTTGACTTTCATTTGATTCAAATAGCTTTGTTTGAATGTGTTTGACTTTCATCTGATTAAAAAAGCTTTGTTAGAACGTATTTGACATTTGTTTGATTCAATAAGCATTGTTGAATGCATATGACTTTCATTTGATTGAAATAGCTTTGTTTGAATTTGTTAGACTTTCATTTGATTTAAAAAGCTTTGTTAGAATGTGTTTGACATTTATTTGATTCAATAAGAATTGTTGAATGCATTTGACTTTTATTTGATTGAAATAGCTTTGTAGAATATATTTGACTTTCATTTTATTCAATTAGCTTTGTAGAATATGTTTGACTTTCATTTTATTCAAATAGCTTTTTTTTAATGTGTTAGACTTTCATTTGATTCAATTAGCTTTGTAGAATGCATTTCACTTTCATTTGATTTAAATAGCTTCGTTTGAATGTGTTTGACTTTTATTTGATTCAAAAAGCTTTGTTTGAATGTGTTTGACTTTCATTTGATTCAAAAACCTTTGTTTGAATGTGTTTTACTTTCATTTGATTCAAATAGCTCTGTTTGAATTTGTTAGACTTTCATTTAATTTAAAAAGCTTTGTTTGAATGTGTTTCACTTTCATTTGATTCAATTAGCTTTGTAGAATGCATTTCACTTTCATTTGATTTAAATATCTTCCTTTGAATGTGTTTAACTTTCATTTGATTGAAAAAGCTTTGTTTGAATGTGTTTGACTTTCATTTGATTCAAAAAGCTTTGGTTGATAATGCTTGACTTTCATTTGATTCAAAAAGCATTGTTGAATACATTTGACATTCATTTGATTCAAAAAGCTTTGTTTGAATGTGTTAGACTTTCATTTGATTTAAAAAGCTTTGTTTAAATGTGTTTGACTTTTATTTGATTTAATTAGCTTTGTAGAATGTATTTGACTTTCATTTGATTCAATTAGCTTTGTAGAATGCATTTCACTTTCATTTGATTTGAATAGCCTTGATTGAATGTGTTTGACTTTCATTTGATTCAAAAAGCTTTGTTTGAATGTGTTTGACTTTCATTTGATTCAATATGCATTGTTGAATGCATTTGACTTTCATTTGATTGAAATAGCATTGTTTGAATGTGTTAGAATTTCATTAGAATTAAAAAGTTTTGTTTGAATATGTTTAACTTTCATTTGATTCAATTAGCTTTGTAGAATGTATTTGACTTTCATTTGATTCAAATAGCTTTGTTTGAATGTGTTTGACTTTCATTTGATTCAATTAGCTTTGTAGAATGCAATTAATTTTCATTTGATTTAAATAGCTTTGTTTGAATGTGTTTGACTTTCATTTGATTTAAAAAGCTTTGTTAGAACGTGTTTGACATTTTTTTTGAATTCAATAAGCATTGTTGAATACATTTGACTTTCATTTGATTGAAATAGCTTTGTTTGAATGTGTTAGATTTTCATTTGATTTAAAAACCTTTGTTTGAATGTGTTTGACTTTCATTTGATTCAATTAGATTTGTAGAATGTATTTGACTTTCATTTGATTCAAATAGCTTTGTTTGAATGTGTTTGACTTTCATTTGATTCAATTAGCTTTGTAGAATACAATTCATTCTCGTTTGATTTAAATAGCTTTGTTTGAATGTGTTTAACTTTCATTTTATTTAAAAAGCTTTGATAGAACGTATTTGACATTTATTTGATTCAATAAGCATTGTTGAATGCATTTGACTTTCATTTGATTGAAATAGCTTTGTTTGAATGTGTTAGACTTTCATTTGATTTAAAAAGCTTTGTTTGAATGTGTTTGACTTTCATTTGATTCAAAAAGCTTTGGTTGATTGTGTTTGACTTTCATTTGATTCAATAAGCATTGTTGAATACGTTTGACATTCATTTGATTCAAATAGCTTTGTTTGAATGTGTTAGACTTTCATTTCATTTAAAACGCTTTGTTTGAATGTGTTTGACTTTCATTTGACTCAATTAGCTTTGTAGAATGTATTTGACTTTCATTTTATTGAAAAAGCTTTGTTTGAAAGTGTTTGACTTTGATTTGATTCAATTAGCTTTGTAGAATGCATTTCACTTTCATTTGATTTAAATATTTTCGTTTGAATGTGTTTGACATTCTTTTGATTGAAAAAGCTTTGTTTGAATGTGTTTGACTTTCATTTGATTCAAAAAGCTTTGGTTGAATGTGTTTGACTTTCATTTGATTCAAAAAGCATTGTTGAATACATTTGACATTTATTTGATTCAAATAGCTTTGTTTGAATGTGTTAGACTTTCATTTGATTTAAAAAGCTTTGTTTAATTGTGTTTGACTTTTATTTGATTTAATTAGTTTTGTAGAATGTATTTAACTTTTATTTGATTCAATTAGCTTTGTAGAATGCATTTCACTTTCATTTGATTTGAATAGCCTCGATTGAATGTGTTTGACTTTCATTTGATTCAAAAAGCTTTGTTTGAATCTGTTTGACTTTCATTTGATTCAATACGCATTGTTGAATACATTTGACTTTCATTTGATTCAAATAGCTATGTTTGAATTTGTTAGACTTTCATTTGATTTAAAAAGCTTTGTTTGAATGTGTTTGACTTTCAATTGATTTTAAAAAGCTTTGTTTGAATGTTTTTGACTTTCATTTGATTGAAATAGCATTGTTTGAATGTGTTAGAATTTCATTAGAATTAATAAGTTTTGTTTGAATATGTTTCACTTTCATTTGATTCAATTAGCTTTGTAGAATGTATTTGACTTTCATTTGATTCAAATAGCTTTGTTTGAATGTGTTTGACTTTGATTTGATTCAATTAGCTTTGTAGAATGCATTTCACTTTCATTTGAATTAAATATTTTCATTTGAATGTGTTTGACTTTCTTTTGATTGAAAAAGCTTTGTTTGAATGTGTTTGACTTTCATTTGATTCAAAAAGCATTGGTTGATAATGTTTGACTTTCATTTGATTCAAAAAGCATTGTTGAATACATTTGACATTCATTTGATTCAAATAGCTTTGTTTGAATGTATTAGACTTTCATTTGATTTAAAAAGCTTTGTTTAAATGTGTTTGACTTTTATTTGATTTAATTAGCCTTGTAGAATGTATTTGACTTTCATTTGATTCAATTAGCTTTGTAGAATGCATTTCACTTTCATTTGATTTGAATAGCCTCGATTGAATGTGTTTGACTTTCATTTGATTTAAAAAGCTTTGTTTGAATGTGTTTGACTTTCATTTGATTCAATATGCATTGTTGAATACATTTGACTTTCATTTGATTCAAATAGCTTTGTTTGAATTTGTTAGACTTTCATTTGATTTAAAAAGCTTTGTTTGAATGTGTTTGACTTTCAATTGATTTTAAAAAGCTTTGTTTGAATGTTTTTGACTTTCATTTGATTGAAATAGCATTGTTTGAATGTGTTAGAATTTCATTAGAATTAAAAAGTTCTGTTTGAATATGTTTAACTTTCATTTGATTCAATTAGCTTTGTAGAATGTATTTGACTTTCATTTGATTCAAATAGCTTTGTTTGAATGTGTTTGACTTTCATTTGATTCAATTAGCTTTGTAGAATGCAATTAATTTTCATTTGATTTAAATAGCTTTGTTTGAATGTGTTAGACTTTCATTTGATTTAAAAAGCTTTGTTAGAACGTGTTTGACATTTTTTTGATTCAATAAGCATTGTTGAATACATTTGACTTTCATTTGATTGAAATAGCTTTGTTTGAATGTGTTAGACTTTCATTTGATTTAAAAAACCTTTTTTTGAATGTGTTTGACTTTCATTTGATTCAAATAGATTTGTAGAATGTATTTGACTTTAATTTATTCAAATAGCTTTATTTGAATGTGTTTGACTTTCATTTGATTCAATTAGCTTTGTAGAATACAATTCATTCTCGTTTGATTTAAATAGCTTTGTTTGAATGTGTTTGACTTTCATTTGATTAAAAAAGCTTTGTTAGAACGTATTTGACATTTGTTTGATTCAATAAGCATTGATGAATGCATTTGACTTTCATTTGATTGAAATAGCTTTGTTTGAATGTGTTAGACTTTCATTTGATTTAAAAAGCTTTGTTTGAATGTGTTAGACTTTCATTTCATTTAAAACGCTTTGTTTGAATGTGTTTGACTTTCATTTGACTCAATTAGCTTTGTAGAATGTATTTGACTTTCATTTTATTGAAAAAGCTTTGTTTGAAAGTGTTTGACTTTGATTTGATTCAATTAGCTTTGTAGAATGCATTTCACTTTCATTATATTTAAATATTTTCGTTTGAATGTGTTTGACTTTCTTTTGATTGAAAAAGCTTTGTTTGAATGTGTTTGACTTTCATTTGATTCAAAAAGCTTTGGTTGATAATGTTTGACTTTCATTTGATTCAAAAAGCATTGTTGAATACATTTGACATTCATTTGATTCAAATGGCTTTGTTTGAATGTGTTAGACTTTCATTTGATTTAAAAAGCTTTGTTTAAATGTGTTTGACTTTTATTTGATTTAATTAGCTTTGTAGAATGTATTTGACTTTCATTTGATTCAATTAGCTTTGTAGAATGCATTTCACTTTCATTTGATTTGAATAGCCTCGATTGAATGTGTTTGACTTTCATTTGATTCAAAAAGCATTGTTTGAATGTGTTTGACTTTCATTTGATTCAATATGCATTGTTGAATACATTTGACTTTCATTTGATTCAAATAGCTTTGTTTGAATTTGTTAGACTTTCATTTGATTTAAAAAGCTTTGTTTGAATGTGTTTGACTTTCAATTGATTTTAAAAAGCTTTGTTTGAATGTTTTTGACTTTCATTTGATTTAAAAAGTTTTGTTAGAATGTGTTTTACTTTCATTTGATTCAATTAACTTTATACAATGCAATTCATTTTCATTTGATTTAAATAGCTTTGTTTGAATGTGTTTGACTTTCATTTGATTTAAAAAGCATTGTTAGAATGTGTTTGATTTTTATTTGATTCAATAAGCATTGTTGAATGCATTTGACTTTCATTTGATTGAAATAGCTTTGTTTGAATGTGTTAGAATTTCATTAGAATTAAAAAGTTTTGTTTGAATATGTTTAACTTTCATTTGATTCAATTAGCTTTGTAGAATGTATTTGACTTTCATTTGATACAAATAACTTTGTTTGAATGTGTTAGACTTTCATTTGATTCAATTAGCTTTGTAGAATGCATTTCACTTTCATTTGATTTAAATAGCTTCGTTTGAATGTGTTTGACTTTTATTTGATTCAAAAAGCTTTGTTTGAATGTGTTTGACTTTCATTTGATTCAAAAAGCTTTGTTTGAATGTGTTTGACTTTCAATATATTCGAATAGCTTTGTTTGAATTTGTTAGACTTTCATTTAATTTATAAAGCTTTGTTTGAATGTGTTTGACTTTCATTTGATTCAATTAGCTTTGTAGAATGCATTTCACTTTCATTTGATTTAAATATCTTCGTTTGAATGTGTTTGACTTTCATTTGATTGAAAAAGCTTTGTTTGAATGTGTTTGACTTTCATTTGATTCTAAAAGCTTTGGTTGATAATGTTTGACTTTCATTTGATTCAAAAAGCATTGTTGAATACATTTGACATTCATTTGATTCAAATAGCTTTGTTTGAATGTGTTAGACTTTCATTTGATTTAAAAAGCTTTGTTTAAATGTGTTTGACTTTTATTTGATTTAATTAGCTTTGTTGAATGTATTTGACTTTCATTTGATTCAATTAGCTTTGTAGAATGCATTTCTCTTTCATAGGATTTGAATAGCCTCGATTGAATGTGTTTGACTTTCATTTGATTCTAAAAGCTTTGTTTGAATGTGTTTGACTTTCATTTGATTCAATATGCATTGTTGAATACATTTGACTTTCATTTGATTCAAATAGCTTTGTTTGAATTTGTTAGACTTTCATTTGATTTAAAAAGCTTTGTTTGAATGTGTTTGACTTTCCTTTGATTTTAAAAAGCTTTGTTCGAATGTTTTTGACTTTCATTTGATTTAAATAGCTTTGTTTGAATGTGTTTGACTTTCATTTGATTTAAAAAGCTTTGTTAGAACGTGTTTGACATTTATTTGATTCAATAAGCATTGTTGAATACATTTGACTTTCATTTGATTGAAATAGCTTTGTTTGAATGTGTTAGACTTTCATTTAATTTACAAACTTTTGTTTGAATGTGTTTGACTTTCATTTGATTCAATTAGATTTGTAGAATGTATTTGACTTTCATTTGATTCAAATAGCTTTGTTTGAATGTGTTTGACTTTCATTTGATTCAATTAGCTTTGAAGAATGCAATTCATTCTAGTTTGATTTAAATAGCATTGTTTGAATGTGTTTGACTTTCATTTTATTTAAAAAGCTTTGATAGAACGTGTTTGACATTTATTTGATTCAATAAGCATTGTTGAATGCATTTGACTTTCATTTGATTGAAATCGCTTTGTTTGAATGTGTTAGACTTTCATTTGATTTAAAAAGCTTTGTTTGAATGTGTTTGACTTTCATTTGATTTAAAAAGCTTTGTTAGAATGTGTTTGACATTTATTTGATTTAATAAGCATTGTTGAATGCATTTGACTTTCATTTGATTGAAATAGCTTTGTTTGAATGTGTTAGACTTTCATTAGAATTAAAAAGTTTTGTTTGAATATGTTTAACTTTCATTTGATTCAATTAGCTTTGTAGAATGTATTTGACTTTCATTTGATTCAAATAGCTTTGTTTGAATGTGTTAGACTTTCATTTGATTCAATTAGCTTTGTAGAATGCATTTCACTTTCATTTGATTTAAAAAGCTTTGTTTAAATGTGTTTGACTTTCATTTGATTGAAATAGCTTTGTTTGAATGTGTTAGACTTTCATTTGATTTAAAAAGCTTTGTTTGAATGTGTTTGACTTTCATTTGATTCAAAAAGCTTTGGTTGATTGTGTTTGACTTTCATTTGATTCAATAAGCATTGTTGAATACGTTTGACATTCATTTGATTCAAATAGCTTTGTTTGAATGTGTTAGACTTTCATTTCATTTAAAACGCTTTGTTTGAATGTGTTTGACTTTCATTTGACTCAATTAGCTTTGTAGAATGTATTTGACTTTCATTTTATTGAAAAAGCTTTGTTTGAAAGTGTTTGACTTTGATTTGATTCAATTAGCTTTGTAGAATGCATTTCACTTTCATTTGATTTAAATATTTTCGTTTGAATGTGTTTGACATTCTTTTGATTGAAAAAGCTTTGTTTGAATGTGTTTGACTTTCATTTGATTCAAAAAGCTTTGGTTGAATGTGTTTGACTTTCATTTGATTCAAAAAGCATTGTTGAATACATTTGACATTCATTTGATTCAAATAGCTTTGTTTGAATGTGTTAGACTTTCATTTGATTTAAAAAGCTTTGTTTAATTGTGTTTGACTTTTATTTGATTTAATTAGTTTTGTAGAATGTATTTAACTTTTATTTGATTCAATTAGCTTTGTAGAATGCATTTCACTTTCATTTGATTTGAATAGCCTCGATTGAATGTGTTTGACTTTCATTTGATTCAAAAAGCTTTGTTTGAATCTGTTTGACTTTCATTTGATTCAATACGCATTGTTGAATACATTTGACTTTCATTTGATTCAAATAGCTATGTTTGAATTTGTTAGACTTTCATTTGATTTAAAAAGCTTTGTTTGAATGTGTTTGACTTTCAATTGATTTTAAAAAGCTTTGTTTGAATGTTTTTGACTTTCATTTGATTGAAATAGCATTGTTTGAATGTGTTAGAATTTCATTAGAATTAATAAGTTTTGTTTGAATATGTTTCACTTTCATTTGATTCAATTAGCTTTGTAGAATGTATTTGACTTTCATTTGATTCAAATAGCTTTGTTTGAATGTGTTTGACTTTGTTTTGATTCAATTAGCTTTGTAGAATGCATTTCACTTTCATTTGAATTAAATATTTTCATTTGAATGTGTTTGACTTTCTTTTGATTGAAAAAGCTTTGTTTGAATGTGTTTGACTTTCATTTGATTCAAAAAGCATTGGTTGATAATGTTTGACTTTCATTTGATTCAAAAAGCATTGTTGAATACATTTGACATTCATTTGATTCAAATAGCTTTGTTTGAATGTATTAGACTTTCATTTGATTTAAAAAGCTTTGTTTAAATGTGTTTGACTTTTATTTGATTAAATTAGCCTTGTAGAATGTATTTGACTTTCATTTGATTCAATTAGCTTTGTAGAATGCATTTCACTTTCATTTGATTTGAATAGCCTCGATTGAATGTGTTTGACTTTCATTTGATTTAAAAAGCTTTGTTTGAATGTGTTTGACTTTCATTTGATTCAATATGCATTGTTGAATACATTTGACTTTCATTTGATTCAAATAGCTTTGTTTGAATTTGTTAGACTTTCATTTGATTTAAAAAGCTTTGTTTGAATGTGTTTGACTTTCAATTGATTTTAAAAAGCTTTGTTTGAATGTTTTTGACTTTCATTTGATTGAAATAGCATTGTTTGAATGTGTTAGAATTTCATTAGAATTAAAAAGTTCTGTTTGAATATGTTTAACTTTCATTTGATTCAATTAGCTTTGTAGAATGTATTTGACTTTCATTTGATTCAAATAGCTTTGTTTGAATGTGTTTGACTTTCATTTGATTCAATTAGCTTTGTAGAATGCAATTAATTTTCATTTGATTTAAATAGCTTTGTTTGAATGTGTTTGACTTTCATTTGATTTAAAAAGCTTTGTTAGAACGTGTTTGACATTTTTTTGATTCAATAAGCATTGTTGAATACATTTGACTTTCATTTGATTGAAATAGCTTTGTTTGAATGTGTTAGACTTTCATTTGATTTAAAAACCTTTTTTTGAATGTGTTTGACTTTCATTTGATTCAATTAGATTTGTAGAATGTATTTGACTTTAATTTATTCAAATAGCTTTGTTTGAATGTGTTTGACTTTCATTTGATTCAATTAGCTTTGTAGAATACAATTCATTCTCGTTTGATTTAAATAGCTTTGTTTGAATGTGTTTGACTTTCATTTGATTAAAAAAGCTTTGTTAGAACGTATTTAACATTTGTTTGATTCAATAAGCATTGATGAATGCATTTGACTTTCATTTGATTGAAATAGCTTTGTTTGAATGTGTTAGACTTTCATTTGATTTAAAAAGCTTTGTTTGAATGTGTTTGACTTTCATTTGATTCAAAAAGCTTTGGTTGATTGTGTTTGACTTTCATTTGATTTAATAAGCATTGTTGAATACATTTGACATTCATTTGATTCAAATAGCTTTGTTTGAATGTGTTAGACTTTCATTTCATTTAAAACGCTTTGTTTGAATGTGTTTGACTTTCATTTGACTCAATTAGCTTTGTAGAATGTATTTGACTTTCATTTTATTGAAAAAGCTTTGTTTGAAAGTGTTTGACTTTGATTTGATTCAATTAGCTTTGTAGAATGCATTTCACTTTCATTATATTTAAATATTTTCGTTTGAATGTGTTTGACTTTCTTTTGATTGAAAAAAGCTTTGTTTGAACGTGTTTGACTTTCATTTGATTCAAAAAGCTTTGGTTAATAATGTTTGACTTTCATTTGATTCAAAAAGCATTGTTGAATACATTTGACATTCATTTGATTCAAATGGCTTTGTTTGAATGTGTTAGACTTTCATTTGATTTAAAAAGCTTTGTTTAAATGTGTTTGACTTTTATTTGATTTAATTAGCTTTGTAGAATGTATTTGACTTTCATTTGATTCAATTAGCTTTGTAGAATGCATTTCACTTTCATTTGATTTGAATAGCCTCGATTGAATGTGTTTGACTTTCATTTGATTCAAAAAGCATTGTTTGAATGTGTTTGACTTTCATTTGATTCAATATGCATTGTTGAATACATTTGACTTTCATTTGATTCAAATTGCTTTGTTTGAATTTGTTAGACTTTCATTTGATTTAAAAAGCTTTGTTTGAATGTGTTTGACTTTCAATTGATTTTAAAAAGCTTTGTTTGAATGTTTTTTGACTTTCATTTGATTTAAAAAGTTTTGTTAGAATGTGTTTGACTTTCATTTGATTCAATTAACTTTATACAATGCAATTCATTTTCATTTGATTTAAATAGCTTTGTTTGAATGTGTTTGACTTTCATTTGATTTAAAAAGCATTGTTAGAATGTGTTTGATTTTTATTTGATTCAATAAGCATTGTTAAATGCATTTGACTTTCATTTGATTGAAATAGCTTTGTTTGAATGTGTTAGAATTTCATTAGAATTAAAAAGTTTTGTTTGAATATGTTTAACTTTCATTTGATTCAATTAGCTTTGTAGAATGTATTTGACTTTCATTTGATTCAAATAACTTTGTTTGAATGTGTTAGACTTTCATTTGATTCAATTAGCTTTGTAGAATGCATTTCACTTTCATTTGATTTAAATAGCTTCGTTTGAATGTGTTTGACTTTTATTTGATTCAAAAAGCTTTGTTTGAATGTGTTTGACTTTTATTTGATTCAAAAAGCTTTGTTTGAATGTGTTTGACTTTCATTTGATTCAAAAAGCTTTGTTTGAATGTGTTTGACTTTCAATATATTCGAATAGCTTTGTTTGAATTTGTTAGACTTTCATTTAATTTATAAAGCTTTGTTTGAATGTGTTTGACTTTCATTTGATTCAATTAGGTTTGTAGAATGCATTTCACTTTCATTTGATTTAAATATCTTCGTTTGAATGTGTTTGACTTTCATTTGATTGAAAAAGCTTTGGTTGAATGTGTTTGACTTTCATTTGATTCTAAAAGCTTTGGTCGATAATGTTTGACTTTCATTTGATTCAAAAAGCATTGTTGAATACATTTGACATTCATTTGATTCAAATAGCTTTGTTTGAATGTGTTAGACTTTCATTTGATTTAAAAAGCTTTGTTTAAATGTGTTTGACTTTTATTTGATTTAATTAGCTTTGTAGAATGTATTTGACTTTCATTTGATTCAATTAGCTTTGTAGAATGCATTTCTCTTTCATAGGATTTGAATAGCCTCGATTGAATGTGTTTGACTTTCATTTGATTCTAAAAGCTTTGTTTGAATGTGTTTGACTTTCATTTGATTCAATATGCATTGTTGAATACATTTGACTTTCATTTGATTCAAATAGCTTTGTTTGAATTTGTTAGACTTTCATTTGATTTAAAAAGCTTTGTTTGAATGTGTTTGACTTTCCTTTGATTTTAAAAAGCTTTGTTTGAATGTTTTTGACTTTCATTTGATTTAAATAGCTTTGTTTGAATGTGTTTGACTTTCATTTGATTTAAAAAGCTTTGTTAGAACGTGTTTGACATTTATTTGATTCAATAAGCATTGTTGAATACATTTGACTTTCATTTGATTGAAATAGCTTTGTTTGAATGTGTTAGACTTTCATTTGATTTACAAACTTTTGTTTGAATGTGTTTGACTTTCATTTGATTCAATTAGATTTGTAGAATGTATTTGACTTTCATTTGATTCAAATAGCTTTGTTTGAATGTGTTTGACTTTCATTTGATTCAATTAGCTTTGAAGAATGCAATTCATTCTAGTTTGATTTAAATAGCATTGTTTGAATGTGTTTGACTTTCATTTTATTTAAAAAGCTTTGATAGAACGTGTTTGACATTTATTTGATTCAATAAGCATTGTTGAATGCATTTGACTTTCATTTGATTGAAATCGCTTTGTTTGAATGTGTTAGACTTTCATTTGATTTAAAAAGCTTTGTTTGAATGTGTTTGACTTTCATTTGATTTAAAAAGCATTGTTAGAATGTGTTTGATTTTTATTTGATTCAATAAGCATTGTTGAATGCATTTGACTTTCATTTGATTGAAATAGCTTTGTTTGAATGTGTTAGAATTTCATTAGAATTAAAAAGTTTTGTTTGAATATGTTTAACTTTCATTTGATGTGGATTTAAACCCCTTAACTTAATAAAGAATCTAAAATCACACAAGTAACACAAGCCCTTCGAATTTCCTAAGAAAATCGAACAACTTAAGAATAACGAACCGGATATGACTTTGAAAACGACCACTCCTGGAACGAATTCAACGCCTCTCAAATTACCTAGACCACTCCTGGAACTAAGTACTTTGATGAACAAAACTTAGACTACTCCTAGAACTAAGAATTGAACGTTCTAATTATCAAAACAACTCCTTGAATTGAAAACTAGCAAAAGAATTTGTAAGCAATTAAGCAAAACAAACAATAAACTTGTATTGAATTTTCTGGTTTTGGTTGTGTTCTTCAAAGCCACGAAAATAAGCTTTAAAAGCCTCAAAAGAGGTCTCCTAGTCCTCCTAGAAGTAGAAGATCTAACCTAGATAGGATTCTAATAATCCTACATAAGATAGAATTTCAATCCTATCAAAGATAAGATTGCTAGGTAGTTTATTCCTAATCAAACTCTAACTAACTAAAAACTTTCCTAATCACCTTATGAAGTTTATAGCAACTAAATGACAGAAAAATAAACTTATCCTAATTGCTTAAACCAAGAAAAACCCTTTCAAGTGAAAGGTAAAAACTTGCAAGCAAAACTCTAGAAAAAACTAAGTAAAGAAAATCTTTCTTTTTGTACTGCCGCCGAACTACCACCTCACGCGCCTCCATCCTCGACACGCGCCCCACCACCGTGTAGCTGGACTCAGGCCGGAGCTAGGAAGCCGGCGCGTGGCACCCAGATCGGCGCGTCGCCACCGCTGTTGTCGTCGGAACCCAACTGGTCCTTGACTTCTTCTTCAATGGCTGCGCATGTTAACCATTCTTGATTCTTTGCTCCAAGCTCGAACCCTAATGGCCTTAAAACCAATATGATTGGCTCTTCAAAAAGAATTTCCCTCTTGATTCACATCAGCTTTGTAGAATGTATTTGACTTTCATTTGATTCAAATAACTTTGTTTGAATGTGTTAGACTTTCATTTGATTCAATTAGCTTTGTAGAATGCATTTCACTTTCATTTGATTTAAATAGCTTCGTTTGAATGTGTTTGACTTTTATTTGATTCAAAAAGCTTTGTTTGAATGTGTTTGACTTTCATTTGATTCAAAAAGCTTTGTTTGAATGTGTTTGACTTTCAATATATTCGAATAGCTTTGTTTGAATTTGTTAGACTTTCATTTAATTTATAAAGCTTTGTTTGAATGTGTTTGACTTTCATTTGATTCAATTAGGTTTGTAGAATGCATTTCACTTTCATTTGATTTAAATATCTTCGTTTGAATGTGTTTGACTTTCATTTGATTGAAAAAGCTTTGGTTGAATGTGTTTGACTTTCATTTGATTCTAAAAGCTTTGGTCGATAATGTTTGACTTTCATTTGATTCAAAAAGCATTGTTGAATACATTTGACATTCATTTTGATTCAAATAGCTTTGTTTGAATGTGTTAGACTTTCATTTGATTTAAAAAGCTTTGTTTAAATGTGTTTGACTTTTATTTGATTTAATTAGCTTTGTTGAATGTATTTGACTTTCATTTGATTCAATTAGCTTTGTAGAATGCATTTCTCTTTCATAGGATTTGAATAGCCTCGATTGAATGTGTTTGACTTTCATTTGATTCTAAAGCTTTGTTTGAATGTGTTTGACTTTCATTTGATTCAATATGCATTGTTGAATACATTTGACTTTCATTTGATTCAAATAGCTTTGTTTGAATTTGTTAGACTTTCATTTGATTTAAAAAGCTTTGTTTGAATGTGTTTGACTTTCCTTTGATTTAAAAAGCTTTGTTTGAATGTTTTTGACTTTCATTTGATTTAAATAGCTTTGTTTTGAATGTGTTTGACTTTCATTTGATTTAAAAAGCTTTGTTAGAACGTGTTTGACATTTATTTGATTCAATAAGCATTGTTGAATACATTTGACTTTCATTTGATTGAAATAGCTTTGTTTGAATGTGTTAGACTTTCATTTGATTTACAAACTTTGTTTGAATGTGTTTGACTTTCATTTGATTCAATTAGATTTGTAGAATGTATTTGACTTTCATTTGATTCAAATAGCTTTGTTTGAATGTGTTTGACTTTCATTTGATTCAATTAGCTTTGAAGAATGCAATTCATTCTAGTTTGATTTAAATAGCATTGTTTGAATGTGTTTGACTTTCATTTTATTTAAAAATCTTTGATAGAACGTGTTTGACATTTATTTGATTCAATAAGCATTGTTGAATGCATTTGATTTCATTTGATTGAAATCGCTTTGTTTGAATGTGTTAGACTTCATTTGATTTAAAAAGCTTTTTTGAATGTGTTTGACTTTCATTTGATTTAAAAAGCTTTGTTAGAATGTGTTTGACATTTATTTGATTTAATAAGCATTTGAATGTATTTGACTTTCATTTGATTGAAATAGCTTTGTTTGAATGTGTTAGAATTT